>NW_026733370.1:0-158531 GCF_028476545.2 Physella acuta
GTGAAGTGTTAATGGGTGAGGTAGGAAAACGGCGGAGTGGATTATAATGTAATGAGAGGGGTAACTATTAAAATGTAACTGGCGATTTAATAGTTGAGTTGAAACAGTTTTAGTCTTAAGGTATTCTTAGTTTCCAAAATTTACATAGAAAATTATTACACAACCCAAGTTATTTCTACACGAAATATTGTTAATGTTATTCGTATTAAAAGCCATTCATTCAAATATTTTAGCATTTCAGGACTTTATTGCTACACACACATATCTGAAAAATGATTAAAAATCACACATGCATTCCATTTTGCATCAAGTTGTGTTTACATGCAGGGAAAAAGTCATCGTCGAGTATATCACATGTTAGTGAAAGTGTTAGTTTAATATTTTGTCTTGATTCCATGAGTTTTATAAAAGTGCGCTTAGTAAACCGATTAGTCATACTACACATATACAAAATCCGCAAGTTTACATTATACATAACAGCTAGACACAATATACTGTTAGTTTAGTATTGTATTAGTAATATTTAATAGATATTCAAACCATGACATTTACCTATTGAATACCTTTGTCCTATCCCTTAAACATGGAAGGCTCTTACACTGACAACCTAAAAAGTAGTAAAAAAAAATGTTATGTTATTTTAAAAGTAATAACGTTGAGTTGTGTACTTTACAAAAAGTTATTTAGCATAAAATACAATGTATAAAGGGCGTAAACTATATAATTACATCGATTATTTTTCCATATGTGTAATGATAGATGTAGAAATACATACCTCTATCTCTATAAAAGTGATACAAGCAAAAGACGAACAGTGTAACAATGAGTAGGGCTATTACTGTTCCAACTACAATCCATTGATTTGAGTTTGTTCCAGATGTTGGTAGCTTAATTTGTGCCTATCCAACCCTTGATTGCCCTAAAGCACTCTTGGCTAAGCAGTCTCTATCTACAAAGAAAAAAAAAACATATAAAACATTTAGAAGACTTTGGAATAGGTAATAAATCAGCTGCAGGTAGTTAGGAGTAGGTAACAATTAGTCTTTAGTTTATAAATTATTACTTATAGAATATTTGGGAGCTTCAAAAAGATGCTTGACTTTAAACCTTTATGCTCCATGTAAAGCAGGTACATTTTAAATAACTCGATTTTTGACGGCTGACTTCAGTTGGGTCCACTTTATTCCAGTCGTGCTTATTAATTTTCTATAGTCCGGGATGTTCTTAGTCTCTTTCCTTTTCCCCTATTGGTACTAGTTTAGAGACTCTTATTTTTCGTAATTCCTAATCAGCTTAAGCCCAACCCATCCAGTGTTTCATCCTGACTTTTTTCTCCGGGAGGGGGGGGGGGGTACACCTGAAATTTTCGAAGGGGGGGGGGCGGACTAAATTTTCCGAAGAGATGACTGGAAGAAACAAAGAATCCATCTTACTTGTTAGTTCGATATGGCTGCTGTCCTTCTACTCTACCCACACGTGTGAGGAAAAAAAATCTGGTTTATTTTGAAGATGCGTCCAACTTAAAGGTTTATTTATAGTTTTTAAACGCATCAACAAGTTGAAATTAATAAATACATCAATTTTCTTTGTTTTCCAAGTATCAATCAGGCCCTAAACAGAATTTTTGTTCATGAAAAACGTTTTAATAACAAGCACTAAAAAAGTAGAAAAATAAATTATACACTACTATTTAAATTACTATAAAGAAAAGCGTGGGTCCACTATAGTACTTTAGTACCTATTGGATACCTTACTAATACTTTGAGAAGAGACCATCTTTTCTTTATAGTAATTTTAAATAGTAGGTGTAATTTATTTTCTACTTTTTAGTGCATTATTACATAAAAGCTTGTTATTAAACGTTTTTTATGATTTTTTTTTCAGTAACTTTACATGTTTTATTTATAATAGAGTTACATGACTAAAAACCATTGCGCGCCTATTGAACGTGATGGCGCAGCCATTGAACGTAATGACGCGTGTGTGGTGTGGTTGGATAGACATGCCTACTAATTCGTTCCAAATTTTAATTAATTCATAAAAAATCCCAATTAAGGTCAAATTTAATTTCATATTGCATGTCTTCATGTCTTGACCCACGTGCCAAATGTGAATCATATCGGTCAAGTAGAACTGTCCGAATTTTCAACTCCGGCGTTTCGATCTAGACAGACTTACCACAGACTGACGACTGACAACAGACAGAGGGAAGTGTGTTAAATAAAAGCTTTTAAAAAGCGAGCGACTGCGAATAATTTAGACAGCCTCTATATAAAATAACTGTAGGTTGCCGGTATGGGAACTCCATGGAACTTAGTTTATGTAACTATATAGGCCTACATGGGTAAGGAGCTTGAAAAGTAAGACATTTTTACCTACGCTCAAAACTAACGTTTAAGTTAGTAATTATTTTGACAATTTTGACAATTTACCAGTCATCAAAAAATACATATTACTTATCGTACAGCTTAATCAATAGGCGGCACAATAGGCATGAAAAGTCTATGCAATCGTACTACATTTTTTTTTGCAAAATTAGTTTTTAAAAATTAAAAAAATATTTTAAAATACAATTATAGTTACATTAAAACTTGTAAAAATTAAACCTGTTTGGGAACTATTGATTTCACTCATTTTTATATTTTTGTATCGAGTATAAGCCATTGAAAAGCCGTTTTGAATTGTTTTATGAATTCATATATTAACAAAACCTATTTCCAAGCTCTCCTGAAGTCAACCGGAATGGCCAGGGAGAGTAAAACAATACAAGTCAGAACAATTGTTTTCCAAGATAAAAATACACAATAGTGATCAATGGTGTATAGCGCAGTATTGTATTTATATTAAATTGATAACACCACTAATCACCAAAACACCCTGACTCTACTAATCCAAATTAAAAATAAAAGTGTTTGCTAAATACTAATATATTACTAGTAATTAATTATTTTATTATTTCTAGCCTTAATGAACCAGAAGTAATTTTGTACTGATTACACAAATTTAATGAATATTTCAACTTTCGTTGAAAAATATTCTTTCTGGCGAAAATTTGAAACCACTTTGAACCAGCTTTTCAAGTCTATAGTTGATTGTATCCCAAACTATTCTAAACTAAAGGTCTGTGGTTTTAACAAACACAAATAAAAAAACTGCAATATAAGTATTTTTTTTTCGAAATAATACTTTGCGCCATATTCGAAGTTTGAGTAGTAACGTAAATAACTATTAAAACTACTAACGGGTTATATTTTCCATCCAGGTGAAGGAAATTGTCGTTAGGTTGATGCTGGTGTCCACCTTGGAACTAGACGCTATGCTCCAGGTTAGTTCGTTGGGACGTCGCTATTGTCCACTCGTTGGCATATGCAGGTGACCAACTGCCCATCTGGTGGTTCTGTGCAGGATTTAATCTTAACCTTCGGTCTTCTTTAAATAAGAAAAAAATATCAGTTCATACAAGAAGATAATACAAATCAAGCGTGAGTGATCTCCCGTAAATGGTCTTGTAATTTATTTTAAAAACAGTCAGCGAGATATACATACTTTTCATTTTATTTTTAAATGCTTTTATTTAAATTGGATTCACAATCGTTCTTTTTTGGTGCATTAATTGCCTTGGATCAAATTGGCGAGCGAAATTTTGACCACTTAAAACGAACCTATTTCTTTGAAACTTGGCACGTAAGCCTATATCTGATGAGAGTGCAATGTGACATTAAATGAATGATTAATTAATTTCTAAGATTAAGTTAAGTAATAATTTCCACTCTATTATAGTCACATTCTTAGTTTTCATTCAGTTGGCGTTGTACACTCTCGTATACGGAATATAAAGAACGTAATGTAATCGTTTAAAAAAAATTCCATTTAGATTTCGAAGCTTTACTTTTATGCCCTTCTAGCTATTTACTTAGCATTTACCAGAAAGCAAACCAGTCATAAAATGTTAAATATAAATGTATATCGATATGTAAAGTTCGCAAGATTTGATAAATGTATTTGGATTGTAGTTAAATCACTGGTTAGTTGAAATATTTATTTGATGTCTGATATAGTTACCTTTAATTTGTAAGTTTTATAAATATAGAATTACCGATTGTGATGGTGATATTTTTAGAATAGCCAACACCCTCATCTTCAGACAACCCGGAAATCTTCGGATACAACAGGAAGTCCAGGTTGGCTTTGGTGGGTTGCTCAACATCAAGGGAGATAACGCATGTGGACCTGAAGTTAGGAGTTTTCTTTCCCACGTGTGTGTTTGTTACAAGAAGAAGCAGTTTTTGGAGTGTCGTGAAGTAGCTTGATCTTTGGACGACATGATGGTTAGAAATATGGAAGTTAGTAGAACAATACGAGAAACTAACATATGTAAATCTGTAATGAAAATAGTTTAGGTTTAGTAAAAATGAATCGCTTGGAAAATATGTAGTAAATTATATTTACTTAGTACAGCATGTTCTGAAAGTGTAACTTTTTTATTTAACATAATGGGTAAAATATGTGTAGAACTACTTTGGTTTCGTCCGAGTATCTTTTGTGTGCAGTTAAAGTAACAATGTTTACGTAGTCAAAGACATATTATTACGTAGATATAAAGGTGAAGGTTTTTCAATTGTTAATCAGCAGTTAAATGAGAGAAAAATGCATGTTTGTTGTTGATAAATCATTACTGTGGGCTGATAGGTCCAATTGTATATAAATTACTTGAGTATCAATACTACACTATTACCTGAGTGGGTTGATAGGACAATACTGGGCAAATTACCTGAGTGGGTTGAAGGTCAATACTGGCAAATTACCTGAGTGGGTTGATAGGTCAATACTGGGCAAATACCTGAGTGGGTTGATAGGTCAATACTGGGCAAATTACCTGAGTGGGTTGATAGGTCAATACTGGACAAATTACCTGAGTGGGTTGATAGGTCAATACTGGACCAAATTACCTGAGTGGGCTGATAGGTCAATACTGGGCAAATTACCTGTGTGGGTCGATAGGTCAATACTGGACAAATTACCTGAGTGGGTTGATAGGGTCAATACTGGACAAATTACCTGAGTGGGTTGATAGGTCAACACTGGGCAAATTACCTGTGTGGGTTGATAGGTCAACACTGGACAAATTACCTGAGTGGGTTGATAGGTCAACACTGGGCAAATTACCTGTGTGGGGTTGATAGGTCAACACTGGGCAAATTACCTGTGTGGGGTTGATAGGTCAACACTGGGCAAATTACCTGTGTGGGTTGATAGGTCAACACTGGCACGACAATTGTGACGATTAGACCTTTGCTTGACCATGTCGTGTTCAGCTGGGACGTCTTTTATCTTCACTGAAAATTGTGTAGTGGTATTTAATATAATATGTCTGATAAGAGAAATTAAGCTAAGTGTGTTAAATGAACACTAAACCGAGTTTATGGGTCCTTTACATAACTTATGAGCTGCAAAACTGTCGTAAAGGCTTTAACCTGACTTTTGGGCCATTAACATGAATTATGGCTTGTGTTATTAATTCATCAGTATGGTTGGTATATGATTTGATGTCGTTGATGACTGCAAATAGTTATTACTCACCATAGACCAAATTGTGTACACTATGTAAATAAACTCATACAAAATATTCAACAACTTGTGTTGAACTGTATCAAATACCTAAACTCTTCAACTATTACCTCATTTAAATACTTGAATCATTCACATAATTCACAATAGATTTAACATCTTCCAGCGACTTTTTTAATAACTAATAAATACTGCCTACAACTGAGGGTCGTAAGTTTCGAGTTCAAATCGGGTTCAAGTCAGTAGACCCTCCCTGTGTCCACATAGCACTGATGGGTACCTAACTCACTTTAGAGAAAGTAAAGGTGGCTGGGCATTCTGCTGACCACACTATCTCTTCTATGCCGAGGTCACAGAAACAGGTGAACTCTACTTCACTTTCCCCATAGACTTTCAGGTTTGGAAGGGGAACTTAACTTTTTTTTACTTTTCTACATCTAAGGGCCTTAACTTTTCATCCATTATACCAGCTATAAAAGCTACAACTAAATGTCATTAACCCTGAATTCTTCTACTATTAGGATATGAGCTCACCGTAAACCAGAGTCCTAAAACGAAATAGGACATCTGGTATCGCCTTGTCAAGATAGGTCTCAACACTCCACATAGCTTGGTCATTGTCCCTGGTAACGTTAGCCATTCTGAACTCAAATGTGACATTGTCTCCCTGACATCAAGCCCAACTGTCAAGTCAGTATTGTCCACATTATGACAGTCAGTGTCAGTCTTGACCAGTCGCACTGAGCATAGACCTTGCCATCTCTCCTTAAGACCACCGTACGCTCTTCTGTGTTATTGACGGTCACGTGACAATGATAGGAGGTCCCCTCTTCGGCTGGTGGGCAGAGCTGTGTTGCCAAAATAGCCCGGATGTAGAGCAACACCAGGAAGTGAAGAGGCATCTTCTCATGGTGTCCGCCCTGGTCTAGTAATTGTATAAAATAAACCGTTTTTATGATGCGTGATTTAGTGTAAATTGTTGCGAATAAATTTTGGTGCATGTCTGTAATGAAAGAATGAAAATATGACGCAGATGAAAGGACGGTGAAGTTTTCCAAAAGAAACAAGCTCGTGAGTTAGGGCTAAGTTGTGGATGTAAGAGGTATTCTGTGTGATGATGAAATCTAGGATAGGGGGGGTCGTCCACAAATGACGTCACACTCGTAAGGTGGTGGGGGTCTGTAATTTTGTGATGGTGTGTGATGAATGGGAGGGGGGGGTGGGGTTCAGAAGGTATGACGTCACTCTTTTGTATTATAAAAAAAGCACCGTTAGGACGAATTTTAGAGAAAAAAATTTGCGTTTTAGAAAACTGTTTAAATACATTGTAACAGGAATTGATTAAAATCAGTGTTTCCTCAAGACTTTTTCTCAGGGGGGGGGGGGGGGGTTGGACATTAGTAAAAGTGTATGTTTACTATATAAACTGGATCTCGTTGCAGGGGGGGGGGGGGGGGCGGTAGACTTTCTTCAGGGGGGCTTCGACACTACCCAACCCCCCCCCCCCCCCCACCCCCCCCCCCCCCCCCCCCCCCCCGAAAAGATACCTGGAAAAAACTCTGATTAAAATACTCCATGTTGACTAAGTTCAGACAAGATTTGGGAAACATATCGTATTTTAGGCTGAGGTGTGGCGTCTTTTAGGGGGTGTCTGGCTTTCTGTGACGATGTTGTGATGGAGGGGAGGGGGGGGGAGGTAAAAATCCTCAAAAAAAATGCGTGACGTCATTTATGGATGACCGCATAGTTGTATAATTCTGAATGAGGACAGTGGTTGAATAGATAGTGAGATAGGAAATAATAGGCATTGTGCCAAGTGATTATCACTTGTATCGTTGTAATGTGACAGTTCATGAAAATGGTATTCTTAAAATCGTAGTGGACCCTCTCACAGCAACCCTAACAAACCGTTTTAATAAAAGCAAATAGCAAATGTCTACCACGCTCTTGTAAATTGTTTAGAGAGATGAAGTAAATACATATTTGTATTATCTTCAAGTTTAAACGCATATATGATTATTATTTAAATTTATCCTATTCTAAACCAGCGGTTCCTTTATTTTATTTATTCATTTATTTTTATTTTTTCTTTGGTGATGCTTATTAAATATCCGACAAACTAAAAAAAGAATCGGGGATTTCCAAAATTATTTTTCTGAAACGAAGCTACTATATTTTATTCTTATTTAAATATTTTATACTTTTAGGATGTATAATTAAAATGTGGTTGATTATAAAAGTACGTTATACTCTGTTTATTTTAGTTGAAAGGGAAGAGCTATAAAAAGGGAAATTATGTTTAGATCTAACTTGAAACGTATTAATCGAAGCATTTTAAATGGCGGTTACTAAAGTATAAATAGAATTTCGAGTTTGCTTCAATTCAAAAGTAGCCTATTTGTTCGACACCTGTTATGTTGTGTGCTTGTCTTTTCTTGTAAATTATGTTGTATTAAAAGACAACTACTTATTCTTACCGTGTACGACCAGAGCAACTTGCTTCTCTTGACTTCAATCGAGCTGCTTTAAAATAAAAATAGATCCACGTTTTTTAAATCGGGTTTTTCCGAAGTGTTGAACAGTGTCAACTGTTCCTACGTATTTTAATATATTTTTTTTAAAATTGGGTAAATGATGGTTTATATTTGTTTTTATAAGGGGATGGTAAAGACCAATGGTGCTTGTCACCATGACGATTATCTCCATTGTTGTTTTCAATTATTATTATTTTTTTTTTTTTACATTTACTTTACTTAGAACAAGGGTTCTCAAACAGCGAATCGCGACCACCAGGTGTGTCACAGGTGGTTTTTTCCGAGGGTTCCAGACTTGCAGATTAAACCAAACAACACATTTATTTTAATTTAGTTATATGGTGATCGCGGGCTCCTTGGTTTTTTTTTTTTTTTTTTTTAATTAGAGGTCGCATTCGAAAAGGTTCGGGAACCTGTGTACTGAATGTACTGAAGAGCTTTGGTAAGAACTAAAGCGAGCCGTTTCTTTATCTTTCATCAGTCGGATCGGATACTCATCAGAGCTTGGTGGTCTCAGAGACATCATGCAATAACGAACCGAGATCCGAACTGTCGACCTTCGGATATGCAGTTAAAGGCTCAACCACTCAACCATCATCGCCCCACAGTATAGTTTGTTAATGACCTTTACGTGCCCTCTCAAATGGTATAAAACATCATGTAACATCCCTACAAATACAAAAATGTACGAAAAATAACATTATAAAATGTATATTTGTTATATATATATATATATATATATATATATATATATATATATATATATATATATATATATATATATATATATATATATATATATATATAGGCCTATATATATATATTTATATATATATATATATATATATATATATATATATATATATATATATATATATATATATATATATATATACATATATATATAAATATATATATATATAAATAAATAAATAAATATATATATATACATATACATATACACATATATATAGATATGTATATATATATATATATATATATATATATATATATATATATATATATATACATGTATATATATATATGTATATATATATATATATATATATATATATATATATATATATATATATATATATATATATATATATATATATATATATATATATATATATATTGGCCTATATATTTTTATATATGTAATATGCGTAAATAATATATATTTCTGTTATATATATATATATATATATATATATATATATATATATATATATATATATATATATATATATATATATATATATACATACATAAACATATATATAAATATGTGTGTGTGTGTGTTTGTATTTACTATACAAATGGGGTCCGAAAAAATGTGTTCGGGGGAGGCGTTTTAATAAGTTGTACCGAGGGCGCTAAATAACCTGGCGCCGCACTGCTAACGTAAATTACTCGAGGGCTGCTGAAGTTATGTTTTGCTTGAGGCTTTCTTAATTAAAATCAATACTTTTTCCATCTCTATTTGTGTTTAGTTAGGCGAGAGTTCTCAGTCTATGCCTTAGTTTTGCTTGAAATATTTATCTGAACTCTATGTCAGAGCAGTTTAGCGCAAAATATTTTAAATCTTTAAAATAAATGTATTAAAACAAATGTAGGAGGACTGGTATAGATATAGATATTTGAAAGGTAATAATGCTTTATTTCATAAGTCTTAATGTACTTAACATATCATTCCGGCTGCTTATAATATTTATATTATTTTTCTTTAATCCCAAATTTATTTCAGCTCTACTTATAAGGCCAGGCCGCTTCAACACACCGTGTCGGAAAATTGTTTTTGAATCACCTTTTAATTATACTTTAGCATTTTCAGGTTTAAGAATAAAATTGTAATTAGACGTTTTGTATTAGATCTATGTATAAGTAAACCATCTTAAATTAACGAAAGTAGGCTAAATGTCAGAAAGAAGTATTACTATTGTAAATCTGTATCAGTCCTCAGAAGCCGATGATGAAAACTATAATACTAAAGCGAACATGCAAGGCAAACTGACGCTTTAAATTACATGCCTGAGGCTAAAAAAAATGTCCATAATTACTAATAAAAGCACACCTTAAAATTTTTAATCACTTAGTCTAATGCTTGACTTTTCGTCAAGTCTTAGCAATGTGTTTTGCATTGCGTTTTTATATCGTAATCATTGTGGTCATTAAGTCATAATAACACGTTAGCGCTGGGGTAGTTTTCATAACAAAGACGGCTGTAAATTCTCTTATTAAGAATTAAATAAAAAATAAAAATAAAATAAAATTAGAATCAAGGGAAATAACTTAACATTAGTGTTACAAAAAATGAGCAATCTGAATAATGACCAATTTTTTTTTTTTTTTTACAAATTTTAGTTAAATATCACGACTATTAAAGCAGCAATTAAATTGTACTACTGCATACAATTTGATTGAAAATGAGTAATCAATGCTAGCTGCATTAAACAAAATCGGAAACGAAACTTTTGTAAATGTATAATTGGTAAATATCAAATAACTTACTTAACCTGTTATTCAATGAATGTTGATCATGTACTAAATTTTGGATCCCGACTCTGGGATATCTGTAACAAAAATACAATGACATTCCTGCATAGGGATTTTTTGAGATAGAGCTTATCGTTTGAGTTATGATTTGCTTAAAAAATTAGGAATTCAGAGACGGGTGAAGAAAAAAGCTCGTTGTTAAAATTAAGCCAAAGAAAGAGAAACTTGCAGCATTACAGAATGGAAACCAGTAATGTTCCGTGAAGTCTATAAATGAAGTGTGGTATTTTTGGTGTAACTAGTAAGTGATTTATACTGACTGAAATGGTTTAGCATTACCATTGTAACATGTACGTAAACGTAGTGAAGCCTATCCCCCCCTCCCCCCAGTTCCTCCACCAGCATCTTCCGTTAGCTCAAGTCGGTTGGTTATACACTTTGTACAACCAGTTGATTTCTTTCCATTCTCTTTTGTTAAGCTTTGTTACACAATTTGTTATAATTTATAAATACATATTTATAAAAATAAAAACTCATGTACCAAAAACAGCGGTGGTTGTATTGTGGGTGATGGGATGAACTAATGATACTTAAACTACGTTCAATTAGGATAATGTGATTTGTGATACGAGCAATTCGACAAAAGCGCAAGGTTTCGTAATGATTTACAATTTGCAGTGTTACTACTGACCTGCGTCCATTAAGGTGTATGTCACTACTGACCTGAGCCAAATAACTTGTATGCTACTACTGACCTGCGTCCATTAGGTTGTATGCTACTACTGACCTGTGTCCATTAAGGTGTATGCTACTACTGAACTGCGTCCATTAAGGTGTATGCTACTACTGGCCTATTAATTAAGCTGTATGCTACTACTGAACTGCGTCCATTAAGTTGTATGCTATTATTGACCTGAGTTTATAAAGTTGTATGCTACTACTGACCTGCGTCCATTAAGCTGTATGCTACTACTGGCCTATTAATTAAGATGTATGCTACTACTGACCTGCGTCGATTAAGTTGTATGCTAAAACTGCGTCCATTAAGCTGTTTCCTAAAACTGCGTCCATTAAGCTGTATGCTACTATTGGCCTATTAAGGTGTATGCTACTACTGATCTGCGTCCATTAAGTTGTATGCTACTACTGACCAGCATCCATTAATTTGTATGCTAAAACTGCGTCCATTAAGCTGTATGCTAAAACTGCGTCCATTAAGCTGTATGCTAAAACTGCGTCCATTAAGCTGTATGCTACTATTGGCATTTTAAGGTGCATGCTACTACTGACCAGCATCCATTAAGTTGTATGCTACTACTGACCTGCGTCCATTAAGTTGTATGCTAATCACCTAACTATATTAAGATGTAAGCTACTACTGACCTGCGTCCATTAAGTTGTATGCTACTACTGACCTGCGTCCATTAAGCTGTATGCTACTACTGACCTGTAACCCCAGAGTGCCCCACATCTCACTCCACACCTGTAGTGTTACACAATTCTTACCAGGTGACAGCCAACGTTCGCCAGGTGTCAGCAGATGTCAGTCAAGTGTCAGACAGGTGCCAGTATCAACACTAACGGCGACACTGCTCGTCATTTTTCTCGTTATATCTGATCAAGCTTCGGGGATTTCTTCAGTTGCTGTAAAAACTAGATTACTTCATAAAAAGAAACTCATCAAGTTCCCAGGCACCATGTTGTCTACAAATTAACCTTGACTTTAGTATAAATTCTAACCAAATCTTGCTACTGTACCATACATACCTACAGCATTTGTTACCTACTAAATTTCTCATCAAGCTTCTGTGATTGTAAGTTAATTTTATTCTCAATGTCTCAAATTATGTTATATATTATGTTTTATGTTATATAGTTTTTGTTTGCAATGTATGATATTTATTGATATTATGTTTCATTTAATTACTTCCATTGTATAAAGCAAGTAAAGTAAAGTTCCCTTTCAAAGCTGACGGTATAAGGGGCAAGTGAAGTAGACTTCACTTGTATCTGTTACCTTGGCATATGAAGGGACAGTGTGGTCAGCACTATGCCCAGCCGCCTTTACTTTCCCCAACGTTGGTTAGGTACCGATCAGAGCTGGGTGGACTCAGGGACGGTCTACTGACGTGGACCCGAATTCGAACTTGAGACTAACGGGTTAGCAGTCCAGCTCTTTACCGCTAGCCACTCCTTTCCATAGTTCCATTGTATACCCAGGTAAAATGGTCCCGTACAATTTCATGTTTCTTGTTTTATAGATTTTTTAAAATAATATAAAACCAATGCCCTGTATCTGAGTATGTATTTGTTTTTGACTAATCATGCTGTCCAAAAGTCTGGTTTAATCCAAAAGTCACGTTGAGAAGCGAGTAGTGGATGGGGTTTACCATACATGATAACGTAAATTTACCAACACAAACGATTTGATACAAATGACCTGACAGGATTGGATAGTTGTATTCCAATGTTTATTTAACTAGCTAGATCAGGGTTTCCCAACCCTGTGCCCGCGGGCGCCATGGCGCCCGCTGAACGATTCGTATGTGCCCGCCTCTCACTATTCGACAGAGACAGAATTTTTTTTTCCATAAACATTATTTTAAAATATTATTAATTTTTATTCATTGGTTACAATATGTTTTTTTTTACCGCCTAGGTTTATTAAATATGTTCGATTTTTGTCCCAACTTGTCTAGTGGCGAGCCAGACCGCACTATTTACGTTTTGTAAATACATTTCTCTGTGTGTATGCAATATGAAAAAAAATGCCAAATAATTCATTATTTTGAAACATTTTTGTTTATTAATTATTAATACATTATGACTATAAGAAAATAAGAAAATAAATTATGGGAAAATGACACGTTATGGAATGAGTTAATCGATTTAAAATAGGTGGTGCCTGCCACCCTACCGATCTTTTAGAATGTGCTCTAGAGTAAAAAAAGTTTGGGAACCCCTGAGCTAGATAGACACCTTCACAATGTATACAAAAGCTTGACAACATTCATGATGACGGATAAAAACCTTCACACACTAGCACCAGAGGCGAAGTGACCCATTCCCTCCCCCCCCCTATTTATGTATAGTTTATCAAGTTAACTAAAAAGCGCACCACCCCCCACCCCCTCCCCACCCCTTCAATTTGGAAAGATTTGGTTACCCAATTTTCCAGGCACAAACCTGTAACAGAAACTGGTTTTTTTTTTTTGGTGTCATACAATTTATGTAGAAAACAGTCAGACCCCTCTGTAAAGTCAATGATTAGTCTTTTTTTTCTTAATTTACTGAATATAAATCAGCAACGCAGCTCAAAATGAGGTTTCTTTTTTTTTCAATTTATTTCAACCCGTTTACCAGGGGTTGCCGTCCAACCCACCTACTTCTAGCTACACCTCTGCCTAGCACAACATGACGAAGACTGATCTACCCTAATTCCCCAGCAACAAGATCCTACTCTCAAACGTCAAATCCTTACATATCTCGTTACAAGGTCACAATCTATTATTAATATAAATCATTCTACAACACACACATACTCTCATACCCTTGCAATTTCCTGAGATACCATTCAAAACAGATCCCATTTACTAAGGTTAATCTAACCCTTTACTGTATGGTACATTGATCGTTCATTTAAAAAAAAAACACATTCCTTTAAAACTGTATTTAAAGGCATTTTGAATAATAATTCACGTCTAGGAATAGCAATATTTTCATAAAAGATATGTAGAGGTTACTTAATACAGTAACACTGAATTAACTAGGTGGTAGTTTAGATACACGCAATGTTTTTGTAAATTTTTGATCCAATATCATCAATAATTAAGTAGGTAACATTTACGTGAATGATGCGTAAGTGTGATATTAGTAACTTTCCGATTGAGTGTGATGGCAATAGCTTAATATTTGCTTTAGATTATAAGGTTGACTTTAGCCACACAATAACCTATTGTGTTTAGTATACAGCAAGATACGGATGAAATTTTAAGCACTTGATTAATTTCACTACAAATTTTAAAGTACATTTTAGAACCAGCTCTTTTACAACGGCTAAAATGAATGTAGATATTTATATTTTGTGATGGAATATAAATTTTTCATAATATTACATTTTCTATTTTTGGTCTAGTAAAAAAATGAACACTCCCTATCTTCTCGCGTTTGCCGCCATCTTGGTGTTATTGGGCAGCACATCAGCCAAGAGCGTGGATACCGTTAACTCAGAGGTTGAACGAGAATTAGACGAGACATTTGCTCAAAGTTTGGAGAGGGCCTTGGAATTGACTAAAGCGGTCAAGTATTTTTATTTATTAGTTTTAAACTCTCTTAAGTCCAAAACACATTTATCGTAAGTTATTTTACTAATTTACACTAATTCATCATTCTTTATATATGTTTTAATTAAATATTATATATCTATATATGTATATATATATATATATATATATATATATATATATATATATATATATATATATATATATATATATATATATATATATATAAAGTGTATGTGTGTGGGTAGCCCCACATAAGCCTATAATTTAAATATATACCACATAAGGGTACATGCATGTGTATAGCACCCCCTCCCACCCTTTTGTAACAATTGTCGATTTGTACTTAAAAGACTGTTTAACTTTAATTAATCACTAAACGAAAATGTAATTTTCTTCTGTACATTTTGTAATATTTGGGCTTGGTGTCACCCCCCTACAATGGTGTCACCCGGTGCGGTCCGCACCCCCCGCCCCGCCCTCGCTACGCCTCTGATATATATATATATATATATATATATATATATATATATATATATATATATATATATATATATATCCATGTGTGTGTGTCTCTGTGTCTGTGTGTCTGTGTCTTTAAACAATTCCTTTTATATTATTACATTTTTCAATTTCCAGAACTTGCAAGGATCGAAAAGATTCGCTGAGCTTCACAAACGTGGGTTTTTAGATGGCATCTTTAGTATGGTCGAAAAACTCTACGGTCTGGCATCTAGTCTGTACGAGGGCGGCTACGAGAAGGTGTTCGACATTTTTAAATCGTACACGGGGAGGGACGCACCGTCGGATATTGCCGGACAGCTGGCCGCGCTAGGCTTTGATGAACAGGACCGACAAACCTTGCAAGAGATCATAGAACAAATTAAGAAGATCGACAACGAACAAGGGAAATAATTTGGTTTTAAATAGTTTTTAAAAGTTTGACCATATAGTCTTAGATTAAAGTACTAAAATAATGTCCTTGTCAATAAAGCCATCAAAAAATTTAACTACATATTTGTATTGAGATTTGTTCGCTTGATATATATATATATATATATATATATATATATATATATATATATATATATATATATATATATATATATATATTCTTTGAACGCCATAAAAATGTGCTTAATAGTGCGGAATAGTATTAGTACTTTATAAATACTTTAGAAATAGCATAAATCACTACTTCCGGTCAACGGAAATAACTCAAAATTTGACAGAAGGCAGACAATTAGAATTTTTACTTACAAGTGACATTTCATTTATCTACCTGAAATAGTACTTAAGTTATAGGCTTTTGAAAATTTCAAAGTAGAAAACGTCCCACTTCCGGTTATCGGAAATCGCTCTAAAGTAGATACGGATCTACGATTTTGATATAATACTTAAATATGAAATTTCATCAACCTAGCTGTAACGGTACTCAAGTTATCGTGTTTACACACACATAGACACACAGTCACACAGACACACAGACATACGGACAAGATTGCAAAACTATGTTTTTCCGACACATGGAGCCCTAAAACGTCGAGATTTACAAAAATCTGGGTATTTTTTTCACGGTAACAGGACTTTCACTATACTTCGTATATACGAGAAAGTAAAAAACCCATGTAGTTTGCTTTCTTTAATTAGGCTTTCGTCGCTAAAATATATAAACTATCTTATAAGCGACAAGAGCCGTTACTAAATTAAGCAAATTGCACTTTTTTAATTTATTTATTTACAGTGCATTTAAAAGCTCGATGCTATAATTGTTATTATGTGTTTATTGTTTTTACTTTTTAATGATTCCTAATAAATAAAGTCGACACATCTGTATAATATGTGCTTTAAAACACAATTAACAGCACTCGATAGCTAAAAGACGAATATCTACCACGTGAAAAGCGGCCAATAGTGAACACAATTTAAATACCACAACGAAACCTATTAAAGCAATGCTTAATGCTTATGTAACACATACCATGGGTTACCAATCAGGGGAGATAATATATAATTTATTTGGTTACGGTACCTGTGGGACCGCAACTGTTGATGTATTTTCATTCTCTTCTGTGAGCAATGTTCCCCTTGTTCCCATGTCATGTGACCTCTGGAACTCTGGGTAGTTGTACCTGTGTCCATGGCATTCAAACCCCAGGCTGCGGGTTCAGCTGTCCAACTGGTTATGTAAACTTAATGAAGGGCTATATACTGTACATTACTGTACGCCTACTGTACACATACTGTACATGGATGTGCTGTATACGTATTTGCCGTATATTCAAAAGTCAGGATGTATCAGCAAAATGCGTCATTGTGTGTGTGCGTGTTATCTATCAGAGCCAGCCCATAAAAACACTACACATCAGTGGGTGACATCTCGCCACACCCCCCTCTGAGGAAGTGTTACACTTAATCTTGCTAACTCCCTTTAGTTTAAAAACTATATTTTCTACCCCTAATAGCCGTCACTGATTCGACCCTACTCAGGTCTCGTGAAAGCCCCTAGCTAGTTATCTCCCCTTCTGTTTTTAAAAGAGTAATCTATCAAATGATTTAATTTTGTTATCTCCCTTTAGTTCGAAAAAGATTAATTTTTAATAACCAACTAACATTCCCGTCACCACGCGTTGCCGCGGTCTCAGAAGAAAATTTGACGGCTAGTCACATGATAGTGCTGGGCAAATATAAATAAAAAATTGAACAAACGAACGAAAGAACGAACGAACGATATTTTACCCAACCCGCTGCGACCTCTCTTATCTAAGAAACCCATGTGGCAGTACACGATCTACAATGTTCTAACATTTTTTTTTTAAACTTCTAGAACAGACTTGTCAGTAGCGTACGCAGGGGGGGAGCAGGGGGAGCGGCCGCTCCCCCTCTGGCCATTTTCAGCAAAGTGGCGCCTTTTTGGAAACTTTTTGAACTCAAAGTTTTAAACAATGATATTTGTTAAAAAAATATTTTTGGTCGGCACATCTATGTAAATCACAAGATTTCTTTTCATGCAGCAATTAAGCATTATTGTACTAGTCTAGTAGTGTCTACGTTTACAACACGTATTAACAGCTGCATCAGTTTGCCATTCTAAAAATAACCATTACGATGCATTGCAATGTTTAAAAAACCGCTACGGGTAGTACCACTTGGCAAGAGGGGTGTTAAGTTTAAGGCAATTGTATAATGTATTTGCTTACATGGACCCCTCTGTAAACAATTTTTTGTCATAATACCACTGCTACTTATTTAAATCTATTTCTGTAATATATATTTGTGTAATATATATTTGTGTAATATACATTTGTGTAATATATATATGTTTAGAAAAGTCGTCTAAAACTGACGCAATGTTCACTCTGAGTTGGTTATCTCCCCCCCCCCCCCCACACACACACCTCACCACCACAATTGTGTAGAGCAGGGGTCTCCAAACTTTTCAGTCCGAGGGCCGCATTAACTATCAAATTTCAGTTCGGGGGCCAATTTCTTCCAGGCATAGTTTCTCAACCATCACTAACAAACGATTTTTCCTTTGACGAAAAGATCTCAGCGGGCCGGATGAGACGACTTCGCGGGCCGCATTCGGCCCGCGGGCCGTAGTTTGGAGACCCCTGGTGTAGAGTGTAGAGCGATTATTAATGTCACACCTAGGTATACACTGGGTTGGATAATTGACCTAAAGTGACCGGACAGTGGTGAATGAAGTTGAACCCACACCCCACCCCCAACCCACCCCGAACTGATCTGTTAAGTACATGTAGAAAACCGCGTAATGATGTACCAAAGTACCATGCCGCCAGAAAATTAGCTTTTTAAACGTAAAACTCTGTGAAAATTGTTTTTGCAATTACCAGTAAAAAGGTGTGTGATCAATATAGTTATCTAACCCATACCTGTCACTATGTTTAAAAAAAACCCAAAGAAGCAGTAGTTACTTAAAAACACATGATCTGACCTAAAAGACCGATATTTAGTTAAATGTAGGCTGTTATTCCGAGTATTTTTAAATTACATCGAAAAGCGTGGTTTTATACCAACTCTGATTTTAAAAAATTTCATTATGCTGTAATACTTTAGCATTTATGATGACGATATATTAAATTCTGATTATAGACAAAAATATTTTGTAAACACGAATAGTGTTAAATAATTTCATTATATTCTAAATTAATTATTTATTGGTTTAGACATTTATAATTAAATGTGTAGATAAATACATATTATTTATATTAAGAGAGTGATAATTTCCCCTATTTCACTTGTCTTAAATAATTTCCCAGGAATTATTATGCAAGAAATTTTTTTTTTACAAGAATTACAAAACAGATTGTGTTACGTACATTGTTTTGGTTTTAGTAAGTGTATATATATTTTTTGTTGTTGTTTAGATTGATACAATTTTTTTTTTGTCGGCCTACATTGTGTTTTTTCTTATTTCTTCAGAGTGCTACTTTCAATTTATTTTACATCATAGCGAAGTAATGACATACAGTAGTAATTATATATATATATATATATATATATATATATATATATATATATATATATATATATATATATAATACACGTATATAGAACGTGTTAAAAATTCGGCGCCTTTTTTGCTCTTTTCGCTCCCCCTACAACGAAAACCTGGATACGCCTCTGAGACTTGTCAGTCTTTTCTTATCTTGGGGTTATTAAAGATAACATTCTAGAACAAGTTGTTGTTGGTTTTTTTAATGTTCTTACCGGTTGGCAAAATCTTTAATTTCTTTACATGACGCTTAATTACAAGCTGACATGCAGCTTATAATTAGAGCAACGTTTTATTTCTTGCTGTATATAAGTAATATCTAGATACATTCTTCCGGTGTTCGAATCTTCAGGTAGAGAAGGCGTGTCATATAAGTAGGGAGAGCAACCAAGCAAATAAATTCTAAACGTTTTTCTAATAGATGTGAGAATTAATTGATTTATTATGACTACTGCTTACTATTTGCCACATGGCTAATGTAAACAAAGCAAATACGTCAGATATAAATAATTTCATTCATAAGTTCGTTTGATGCGCAATTTCTGAGGCACACTGTTATTTAATTTTGAATGAGACATTTCCAAGCTATTTTTAAATCTTCTGTTAAATAACTGAAGAGGTTATTTAGTGCAAAGCATAAATGAGGCCCATGAAACAGTTTAAATAAAGAGAAAGTAAGTGTAAGTGTAAGTGTAAGTGTAAGTGTAAGTGTAAGTGTAAGTGTAAGTGTAAGTGTAAGTGTAAGTGTAAGTGTAAGGGTAAGGGTAAGGGTAAGGGTAAGGGTAAGGGTAAGGGTAAGGGTAAGGGTAAGGGTAAGGGTAAGGGTAAGGGTAAGGGTAAGGGTAAGGGTAAGGGTAAGGGTAAGGGTAAGGGTAAGGGTAAGGGTAAGGGTAAGGGTAAGGGTAAGGGTAAGGGTAAGGGTAAGGGTAAGGGTAAGGGTAAGGGTAAGGGTAAGGGTAAGGGTAAGGGTAAGGGTAAGGGTATGGGTAAGGGTAAGGGTAAGGGTAAGGGTAACGGCAACGGCAACGGCAACGGCAACGGCAACGGCAACGGTAACGGTAACGGTAACGGTAACGGTAACGGTAACGGTAACGGTAACGGTAACGTTAACGGTAATGAAAAATATGATAAAGAATATAGATAGATAAAGGTTAAGGATAATATAATTATTTTGGTTAGTATAATATTTATTCTGTAAAGGTTAAATGCACAGGGTGGTAGTTTAGGCCAGTTAATGGTTGTTGAGGCTTTTTCTAGTTTTCTGCTTTCAATGGAATTCAATGGAAGGCTCTAATATTACTATCGATGATGTGCATATCATCTCACATTTAATAGTTACTATGTGCTTGGTAGAGATTATGTGTGTGTGTAATGTTATGTTACACTATCTTTTAGTTGTCATTAATTTATTTTTAACTAGCGCACCCGTCTCCCGTTGTCGCGGGGATAGAAGAAAGTCTGACCAAATATATTAGAAGGATTTCTAAAAGTGAGTTATTTAAAATGTAAACAATGCCTGCGCTTGGATCATAGTTATCGGGACACGGGTTTACCTACACTAACGAATGAAATCCTTGAATGTACGTTAATAGCTCTCCGAAATAATGAGGGGAACTCTCAGGAGCCCCACAATAACACTACAGCACAGACGCAGCGTTGGCTCCTTAAAAATAACGAAGTGCCAACGTGCTAACAGGATAACTCAGTGCGCCACTTAGTCTCCAGAAACAATGATGCAGATTGCGTCATTCGCTAAAGTTACACAAATCAACGAGTTTTTTTTTAAAAAGTTTATTGAATTTGTGTAACAAACTGTGATAATGAGGAATGGTAGCTTTTTCTGCATGTTAATTTTAGTAGAATACAGATTAATTCTAAAAAAAAACATAATTTAAGTATGCTAAACGTCAAAAAAAGCAAGAATATCGTTGATTTTTGTAGTGGATCTTTGGACGTCAAAATATTTATATAAAATTTTCTATGGGAAAGATTCTATTCGATTAATACTACACAATATTCAAATCTGGCAGTTAATTAGATAACGCAAAACAACACTAGTTTTAAAAAAAATCAGATTAAATGTTTGTGTTCATAGTCACGCGTCCATGTCATGACCCATGGGCTATAAAACCGGGCCAGAGATATGTCGTTACACTGCAGCTCCAGAATACCATGAGGACCCTCGCTCTACTTTCTCTAGCTATCTTTGGCTGGTATGTTTAAAGCATATTTTTAAATATATTGTTTTTAATATTGCTAGCATGTACGGTCTTATTTGTTGTTGATTTGTGTATATGTGTGTTATTTTATGTGCGACTGTTTGTGTAGTTCTTACATTTTTCGTCATTTACTTCAAAATTCTTTGACCAAGATGTCTGTGTTTGGGTATGAAATGTGTGTATTAGTTTGATGTATAGTTATGTGTACTTGATAGTCATGTTCTTCCTTCTTATTTTCTTACATTACGTTAAACATTTAATTTGATGTACATGTTTATGAAAAAAATAATTACTTAGAAAAAAGCTTAAAACTTTAACCATACAATTAATGTGATTTACAGCGTCGTTGCCCAACCTGGCGGCGGTACCAACTACGACAACCTTTTTCAAAGATACGCCGGAAGTGATAACCTTTTGCAGAGGAATGAGTTTGACAGATTCTGGCTTCACTTTGATGACAACGGTAAAACACTGAGTCTGTTGAACTCATCTTGAAATCGTCTTCTATTGGGTCAGTAGGTTAGGGTATAGTTGGTCATCTGTTCAGTAGGCGTGGGAACAGTTAGACATTGGTTGAGTATTAAAGATGGTGGAGCGGAATTAAAGAATGTTGTATATTGTAAAAATGGCGTTGGGAATCGTAAATCCCATCCCAAGAATTCATTTTGAAGAATTATTAACAATTGGAGCTTGCAATAATTTCAATAAAAATGTAAAACTTATCCAAGATAAAACATTGCATTGTAATACATTTACATTTGCCTTTTTTGTTCTGCTGGATTCCACATGTACAATAGCTAACGCTATTTTATTTTCCGATGTCAAACTAGTGATGATACCTGAAAAGATTATTTTTTTAATTGTGTCTTTTCAAAGCAATTATAAACTTTTCCTCACAGCTGACGGTGATGTGACCAAACAAGAATTCGACCGGGGATGGAGACAGGAAGGTTTCCCTAACCCTCAAAACGCCCCACTCTACTTTCTTGAGCTGGACAGAGTCGCCGATGAGGTCCTCAACTCTCTAGACTTCCCACACATGTTCCACCTGTTTGATGAAGATGGTAAGGAATTGTATCTTTACACTAAACCTACTATAATATACATAAAAGCTAATTAAATTGTAAAGATAAATCACTACTTTTAAAGTTTAATCTAATATCATTTCAGGTAATGGCGTCGTCTCAGAGAGAGAAGCCAGATATAATTGGAACGCCTATTTCGATTAAATGCCAAGTTGGTTTATGGAGTTTTAATCGAAGTATTATGTTAACATTTGTATTACAAACTTTTATTTATTTTGCTTTCTCTATCTGTCTTTTTTATTTTGTTATTTGCACATTACGTTAGCTAAAATGGTACATTGTAAAAAGAAAATATGTTTTGAAAATTAACAATATTGAGGTTTTTTTTAATTATCAATGTATACTTTAGTACAAAAATGAACAATTTAAAAATATTACACAACGGCGATCAAGTCGAGTTTTTGTTTTTACTATATGCATGTTTTCCACAAACATTTTACATACATACATAGACAGAGTGTTCATTTAAGCTTTATATACTGGACTAGCGATCCACACTCGTAAGTTCGGTGTGGTATCAGAAGAAAGGCTGTCGCAAAATTTTAGAAGGATTTCGTCGTTACGTTAAAAAAAACATGTATTTTTACATCATGATTTTGCTTTTCTAAAAATGAGTTATTTAATATTAAACAAAGAAGACGCTATATATTATGGATTATAGTAGTTGGTGCGCCGTTTTGTCTACACTACCGCCCACACGCCAAGGCGAGCTATATGAAAGCCTTGAGTGTAGGTTGATCACTCTCTAAAATAATGATGTAGAGCATACCTCGGCGGGCACCCTGGTGGCTCTCGATATGTTCTGGTTACAGCACAGAAAGGAGGTCGGGTACGGCCCCTGGCTCAGTTTAAGCATTGAATGTCGTTATTTAATGTAAAACCATATACTTTTTCGTGTCAAGGGTTTGCCCACACTACCGCAGATCACACAGCAGGACGAGTTGTATGAAAGCCTTGAGTGTACTTTAATCACTCTTCTTAAGATTGAGTTAGAACACATTTCGGTGACCGCCCTGATGTCAAGGAGCCCCCGGTTACATGGGCGTGGGCACCGCGTACAGCTCCTGGTTTGTTTTAATCATCAAATTTCTGTTGCCACAGTGTCAATACTGATTCAATCATTGAACGACTATAATGCTACAGCTTATCAATGTTCTATGGCACTCTTTAAAACGAATATATGCGCCATAGCGCTAAAGGGAAACTCAGAGGGTGCTGGCAAATAGCGCGCTGCGGGGCGCAGAAGCACGCACCTGGTTCGATTTCACAGCCTATCGCACTTTTAAACAAACGTAGGCGCCATAATGTGTATGGGGGAGCCATGTGCGCCAAATCGTCTCCTGTTGGGGCGCCGGAATAGACGCCTGATTTCATAAAGTATGTTGCCCATAGTGTCTTTAATGCATAGCCTTTTTTTTTTAAACTAACGTATTCGCCATAGTGCTCTTGCAATCGCCTAAGCTGCGCTTATTGCATTTTTACTGCTAAATATAGTAGTACATCTTACCATCTAATCAAGACGCCCAAATAACGGATACCAAGTGCAGCTATAGCCGCTCTGGAACTCTAAGCGCCAAACCGTTTATTTGCAAATATCGCACCCTCTCAGGCGAAACCCATGATAAGTTTCATTTCTTTTTTGCACAGAAACTTTGTCGGGAGAATTCTCATCAACTCCCAAAAGTATCATAACATGCGGATAAGCGGTTCCAGTATAAAAGATGTATCGATTGTAATAGATGACTTGTGGGTGGTTAGTATCATAACATGCGGATAAGCGGTTCCAGTATAAAAGATGTATCGATTGTAATAGATGACTTGTGGGTGGTTATACTTTACTTATGTGGCTTAGTTAGCTATGCAATTGTAATTGTGATTCGTGGTCTGTAATTCCGAGTGTCTTAGTAAGGTGTTTTAGTTTGTTTAAGTTTATTATCGCTTGAGTGTATCTTCTGTCTAACCTAGCAGCGCTATTCAGGGTTCTGATGTAGTATGTTGTTTTAATCAAACTGAGCTATGTCTTTTCGTATGCTTCTTTTAAGCTTGTTCTTTGTTTTAAATTATTAAAATTATTATTTTTTTCATTGCAATTATTTACTTTTCCTGCCATCTATTTATATTATGATTTCGTTTTAATATGGGGTATCAGAAAAACGGCTTTCATTTTTTACTTTCTCGTACATACGAAGTATATTGTAATCGTGCAAAAAACATCGAGATTTTTACAAATCTCGACGTTTTACACCTCACTGATACGGAAAAAACATAATTTTGCAATCTTGTCCGTATGTCTGTGTGTCTGTGTGTGTGTAAACACGATAACTTGAGTATCGTTACAGCTAGGTTGATGAAATTTCACATATAAGTATTTTATCAAAATCGTAGATCAGTATCAACTTTTGAGCGATTTCCGATAACCGGAAGTGGTACTTTTTTAACTTTGAATTTTTCAAAAGCCTATAACTTGAGTACTATTTCAGATAGATAAATGAAATTTCACATGTAAGTACAAGATCTAATTCTCCACCTGCTGTGAAATTTAGAGTAATTTCCGTTTACCGAATTTACTAATTTACGCTATTTCCGATTTCTCAAAAAACGCATGTAAATTTATAAAGAACTAATAATATTGCGCACTATTATGCACATTCATTTGGCGTTCACTTGGTGTGCAATTCTTTTTTCTACGAGATTTTTTTCTATTTTAAAAACTTTAAGTATTTAAAATGGAGTTCCCATCTCTTGTTGTTTTATATAAGAATATTCGAGAAAGTTTAGGGGAGATCACTCCCGGTTTATCTTTCCCTGTGTTTTGGCGCATACAATAACGTTTGTTATTTCTGTTCTGTCAATATTTAGTTCGATGCATGTTAACCTGCTCTATTTATTCGTGTATGTGCTTTTGTTGTTTTCTTTATTTGGGAAGTTTTACACAAGTCTTATTAGGTGACAGCCAACGTTCGCCAGGTGTCAGCAGTTGTCAGTCAAGTGTCAGACAGGTGTCAGTAGCAACACTAACGGTGACACAGCTCGTCATTTTATCGTTATATCGGATTAAGCTTCGCAGATTTCACCAATTGCCTTAAAAACTCATTTAGCTCATAAAAAGAGCTTATGTCTATATATATTGTCACAGACTGTATTATTATGTATCTTTATTATATTGTGTTTTGCATGAATGAAGAGTACCTGGCTAGCGGAAGGACTGTCTGAGCGATCGTCATGTGTTTTTTCATGTTTTTGGGTGAGATCGCTCATGTACGTAAGGGGAGAGAATGGACCGTATAAAAGGGAGAGCAAAAAGGTGAACGGGTGTTGTGTGCTAGGACTTGGGACTTGAACTGTGGCAGTGAATGTAAGATGTCTCCATGACTTGGAGTCGTGACTGTGACTGTACTTGTTGAGTATCTTCTAATATGGATTTACCATGAATAACTATGGATTTATCATTCTCACTGTATATAGTGTAAATAAAGTCATCATTTGAAGTTGCCACTATTGCTTGTATTCCTGTGTGAAAACTAACCCACAACAACAAAGAATTCATGTTGTTACATATGGTGACAGAAGTGGGGGCAACACCAGTTGCTATATTGTCAGAAATGGTCAACATTTGTTACTTTTTTGTTGGCTGAAGTGGACGTATACTCAAGTTGTTACACTGATGTTGTTACATTGATGGATTAGATTGAAGTCAGAAATCTTCAACGAAGTTACAGTGTTACCACAAGTGATCAAAGAATTGTCACATTATTATTGTAAGCAGTTTTCAACGTTTCTGAAGTGGTCTTCCACTGTATGCCAGTGATCAACGCTGGTATATCAAGCAAGTACATGAAATTATTAATAGTTATCTACAGTCAAGTCATCAACGTGATAATTGTTATCACATTATTTTCGACATTGTCTCACCAATGTCGAATAAATATGTAACAGATTACTGTTACACCTACAAATGTGTGTTTTTTTTTCTATTTGGATTTAGCTGTTCAAGTTTTTTCTATATGGATTAGCTGTTCAAGTTTTTCTACTGTGGATTAGCAGATCTAGTTTATTAATTGTAAACTGTTCCTAAAGATGTCTTATCTAAAACTGGACAAATTTCTACTCTGTAACAGGCTACTAGAACTATTTTGAATTTTTTCAACTTTTTGGAATCAACAAAGTGAACTATTTTTGGACGTATATATGTACTATGAACTTTTCTTGGATTACCAGATGTCTGTAATCAACTAAAACAAGCCAGAAACCAAGAAAGGGTATTGGTAAATTAATTAACACTTACCTATTGTTAACTAATGAATTTATATTTTATGTCATAAATAGAAAATATATCAAAATGTTATGTTTTGAAGAATATCTAGCACTAGCGAGGGCGCAAGGCATTAAGAAGATGAAGAAGCAGATAGCCTGGGCAAACACTCGATTTGACAGAGACATAGAAAAAGCATTAGAAGCATGGGACGAAGAAACAGGACGACCCCGACTAGCTCATGGAAAAGTAATAAGAGAATTAGATGATGAGATAGAAATAGTGTGTAATAGATCAAGAGCTATTACAGACATGCAAAAAGAAGAAGAAATGTCAGATGGAGATAAAGTAGAAGAGACTGTACAACTAAAAGGAAAGCGAAAAAAAAGAAACAGAAAACAGAGATCTGATAAAAGGGCTGAAACTTTGGAAAAACAAGTTGGCCTACATGAACTAGAATATAAACAAGAACTATTAGAAATGAAAGCTATAACAGTCACAAATGAACCAAAATTAGAAAGTGAACAGACAGAATTTAAAGCAGAACTTGAAGAAGTAAATATTGGCAACCTTTGGAATGAAGAACTAAGTAACATAGTCCAGGAAGAATTGAAACCCAAGGAAAAAACAGAGGTTGAACTTAATAATGATTTAAAGGTGACAGATACATTAGAATGTTTTAAGATTGACTCTTTATTGACTCAAACGCAGGTACACGAGAATATTATTGAAAGTTGTATCGTAAGTCCATCAGAGAATGGCAGTCAACAAGAAACAAGTCCATCAGAGAATGGTTGTAAAAATGATTTAATAAGCCCATCAGTGAATGGCAGTGATGATTTAATAAGTCCATCGGAGAATGGCAGGAATCATGATAAACTAATGATGATTAATGAATCAGTGAACTTAATAAGCCACAATGAAGAGAACGTACCTATTGAAGATTTACTTCGAAAAGTGGAGTCAAACTATAAAGAAGATATACTAGAACTCAAGAATAAATTTAACAAAGAAATGGAGAAATTAACACAGAAATTTATGTGTGAATTAGAATCAATAAAGAAGCACAAGGAAGTTAAGAAAGATGAAACAGTAACTAGAAACTACAATGTCATTAATGCACAGAATGAAAGTAAAAGAAATTTAGCAAACTATGAATACAGTCAACATGTTAATAAGAATGTCATTAATGTCATTAATGCACAGAATGAAAGAAAAAGAAATTTAGCAAACTATGAATACAGTCATCATGTTTATAAGAAGCCGAAATCTAGATGTTTTTACTGCGGAAAAACAGGTCATTACCAAAATCAATGTTGGCATAGGTTGGCAAATCAGAGAAGAAACAATTATGTACACAGAAAGTCATGTGAGAAATACAGTAATTTAAGGAATAATGTATCAAGTTCAAATCAGAATAACAAAAGTGTGAATAGGTATACTAATGGAAGTTACCGACGCAACACATATTATGAGAGGCCAAAGCAATGCCATAATATTTATATTGAGTTGGTTGATGAACCAAACGAATGTACACAAAGCAAGATAACTACTGACGTTGTTCAGAAACCAGAGGAGAATATTAAAACAAATGAAGTAACACAAGTTACACGAAATCTAGGAAATGATTATGGTAGCACAGCTAAAAGCTACAATTTGAGGGAGAGATGGCATACCGGTCATCGTCAACTGCACGAGAACGATTACTCATGCTATAGAGTTAAACAATGATGCTAAGATTAAATTATCAATTGACAGTTTATTAATATTATACAGTCTGTAACTGTAATATATAAATATCAAATAATGTGTTTGAGTAAACATAAATTGTGTACTATATCTAAAGAATGTAAACTGTATTATGTTAAACCTATTCTATACTATTAATTAACAGGGAATAAAGTAAATAAATAAAAGTTAGAGACTATTTATTCCGCATAACAATAAGACGGAAGTCTCAATGATGAATTGTGTATTAGTCATTACCTGTGGAAGGCAGGAATGTGATTGTATTGTGACCTAGATGTGTCTGAAATGGGTCAACTAGGGGAGACAACAAAGTATATTACTCATGCGTGGTAATAACATGCCTTGATGATAAGATTGTTTTTTACTACATAGGAATATTTAATTCATGAGTTGAATTCATGTCTTTAAGTATTTTAACTATGTGTTATGTTTTGGAATTAAGTCCTGTACCAAATTAGTTTGGTATATTATTTATCCCAACTGATGTAGTTTTTTTACAGTTACTGGGTAATTGAAATGTTTTTTTCTCCTATGTGAATGTATATTGATGCATTAAATATTACATATAATGCTTGTACATTTAAAGTTTTTGTTCAAAACACTGACATATTTTAATTATCACTGATATAGTCACTACATACTGTTGTATTTGTATGCACTATAAATTTATGACTACAAGTGCTTAGTCTAAAATGAATATATTTTACTCTACTTTGAATTGTACACAATTTTTTGTTGTCTGGCACATGATCCTGCCCTACCAATACTGTATTTATAAATTTTGTTGTCTGGCACATGATCCTGCCCTCCTAATATTGTATTTATAAATTTTGTTACACAAAATTTTATTCGAAGGGGGGACGTGTCACAGACTGTATTATTATGTATCTTTATTATATTGTGTTTTGCATGAATGAAGAGTACCTGGCTAGCGGAAGGACTGTCTGAGCGATCGTCATGTGTTTTTTCATGTTTTTGGGTGAGATCGCTCATGTACGTAAGGGGAGAGAATGGACCGTATAAAAGGGAGAGCAAAAGGTGAACGGGTGTTGTGTGCTAGGACTTGGGACTTGAACTGTGGCAGTGAATGTAAGATGTCTCCATGACTTGGAGTCGTGACTGTGACTGTACTTGTTGAGTATCTTCTAATATGGATTTACCATGAATAACTATGGATTTATCATTCTCACTGTATATAGTGTAAATAAAGTCATCATTTGAAGTTGCCACTATTGCTTGTATTCCTGTGTGAAAACTAACCCACAACAACAAAGAATTCATGTTGTTACATATATATATATATCTATATACTACTAAAAGTCAAGTTTGTTTACATGTTAGAATATTTATTTGTTTGTTTTTTTGTTTTTTTGTTTTTTTTGTTTGGCTGATTGACTATTGCGCATGGTTGCACTCATCGTGGAGAGCTGTAAAATAGTATGTAGGTAGAGAAATTTTTTTGTTTTAAGACAGACTGTTAATCACACATTTATTTAAAGACGTTAATTAATTTATTGATTTATTCATACGTAGAGTAACCCTATTTTTTTAAAAAGTTTAGAACGACCACTACACTCGGCGGGACCGTGACGTCACAGTTTTTTGTTTACTCTTTAGTACAATAAAATGGCGGCGTCTATCGAAGAAAATTGTGTTCCCATTCAAAAAATTAACGCGTTCTAAATCTAATTTTCTGTCGGTCATAACTTTAACAATACATCCGTTTGCTGTATTTATTACGTTCCAACACTTATATCAATTTTCAACTGTCTTTTTTCATTTAGTTTTACAATAAATTTCTCTAGATCTAAAGATCAGCTGTCGAAGGAAAGTTATGAATCTAGCCTAGATCTAGCCTAGATCTAGGTCACTAGACTCAATGTAAATTCTAGATCTAGACTTAATGTAAATTCTACATCTAGAATCTATTTCAGGCCTTAATACATCTAGAATCTATTTCAGGCCTTAATTTTATTTTATATAAATCTTTGTTTGGCTAATTTAAGATAAAATTTAATTTGAAAGTTACTACTACTAGACTTAGATCTAGATCTATGCGCGTAAATCAAGTTGCATAAGGAGACTCAAAGTATAGTATAAAAATTCATTTGTGACGTCACGAGTAAATAGCTAAGTTGGTAGTGTAGGCGGCTCTCATGCGGGTGGCACAGGTTCTAGACCAACATGTCAATGATATTTATTTTTTCAATTTTTTTTTAGATGTGAATGATAAAGTTGCCTATCTGAACTTGGCAGGATACAGGGCAGGTGAAGTAGAGTTCATCTGTTTCTTTGTCTTAAGCATATGAAAGGATAGTGTGGTCAGAGACATGCTCGGCTGGAATCGTTTTTTAAACGATAAAAACATGGTGTCTGAGACTTGGCGGGACACTGGGCAGGTGAAGTAGAGTTGAGTAGGTCACATGTGACGTCAGTATATGAAGGGATATTCCGAAATCGGTGTTTTCGGTGTTTTTAAAAGATAAAAAACATATTTTTGAATGTGGGGTCTGTTTTTTGTGACGATAAGTGACACTGCAGTAGCGTAGCGAGGAGGGGGGGGGGGGCGGGAGAGGGAGGGGAGGCGGGGGGGAAGGGGAGGCGGGGGGAGGTGGAGGGGGAAGGGGACATATGTTGGGGCGCCAAAATGGTTTGGAAAAATAAATTGAAAGGTTGAGTGGGGGTTCAAATCGAAAGTTTGATTGGGGGGGGGGGGGCACATAAAAAGTTTGAGGGGGGGGGGGGTTGAAAATCGAAATCTTTGGGGGGGGGGGGGTTGAAAATCGAAATCTTTGGGGGGGGGGGGGGGGGGGTTCAAATCGAAAAGTTTGTCCCCGGGCGCCGGGAAGGGTCGCTATGCCTCTGAGTGACAGACGTGATGTTTTTTGATGGATGACCCCCGAAACCCACAGTTATCCAACGGATGACGGGTATTCTAGTAAATATATATAATTAACCACCTCAGTATACATTCAATTTTAATAGACATGTATATATATATATATATATATATATATATATATATATATATATATATATATATATATATATATATATATATATACATATGTATATATGTATGTATATATAGTTATATATATATAGTTATATATATATAGTTATATATATATATATATATATATATATATATATATATATATATATATATATATATATATATATATTTAGTTATATATATATATATATATATATATATATATATATATATATATATATATATATATATATATATATATATATATAATTTAAATGTGAGCCTGCCTGTGTCTAGGGAGGATGTAGTTCGTGGTAGAGTGTATGCCTGTAAGTGTGTGAGTGTTTTCTGACTGCACTCACGATGACTGTAAACATTTGAAACACATCTGCTGTAGATCTAGAACGGAGATGGCAAACGAAATGTTAACACCACAATCGTACATAATTACTTTAATCGCTATTTGCTCCCATAACATGTCGCTTTGGGCATCGATGTGGTTGTCTTACAACGTGTGGTAAAAAAAAGATAAAAGCAACACAATGACGTGAACGATATTAACTAATGTTTAGTATACCTATTTTAAGTATACTCATTATAGGTATAATTTTTTTAAGTATTTTATTTCTAGCTATAATTATTTGAAGAACTATTTAAGTGTGCCTTTTCTTAGTATAACTATTTAACGGCATCTATTCTTGGTATAACTACTTTAAGTATTCCTATTGTTGTTTGACTATTTTAAGTTTATATATTATTTTCCTTATAACTATTTTAATTATCTATATACTATGCAAAACGGTTTTTGATTGCCTTTATCTATTCTAGTCATAATTATTTTAAGTATATTTATTTAATTTATAACTATCTAAAGCATATTTATTCTTTTTTTTTTAAAGCGCATGTGTTACACTTACGTTAGGAAGCTTGAGGAGTGATGCAGACAAAATAAAATAAATGCTTTCATCGTAAACAAATTCCTTTCAAATAGAAACAGGAACCACAGGAAATGAACTTTTAAAAATAGGAAATGATTTAGTTTGATGTAAATTGATTCACTTTTTAAAAAAAGACCAGACACTGTATGGAATTACCTGTATCCGGTCTAAAAAAACCTAGATTAAAAAAACCTGGACAAAATCCCCCAGACATAAACCCCCTGGACATGATCCCCCCCCCCCCCCACGACATGAACCCGCTTGACAAACCCCATTCCCGAAGTCAACATTTTTTCGATGCACGTGAGTCAAGAGAATGTGACGTCATAAATTTCAACTTGCCAACGTGACCATTCGTACCGATACGACCGTCTGGGTGTACCAATACACAACGACAGGAGTAGTAGGATAAATGTACCTATGCCAGGGGTCGGCAACCTGCGGCTCGCGAGCCGCATGCGGCTCTTTTGATGCCAAGATTCGGCTCTTCAGCTCCATGCATAAATATTGATACTTATTTTATTTTATTTTAAAATTAATAAAAATATTACTCTGCAACATTACTCTGCAACACTAAAACGATAAAATAATAAATACTTATCGGGGCACGGGTTTACCTACACCACCGTCCAGCACGCCATGGGGCGTAATGTATGAAAGCCTTAAGTAAATCACTCACCGTAATATCACCGGTAATCACTCACCGCCCTAATATCGGGGAGGGAAAATGGCGCTCTCGTGAGCCCCTTTTTACACTACCGCAGGGGCGCCGGGTCCGGCACCTAGCTCGGTTTAATTATCGAATGTCGTGTACCGCATTATCAATATTGTATGGTGCTCCTTAAAACTAACGTAGGCGCGTAGTGCTCGCGGGTTAGCCCTGGGCGCCAAATTGCACCGGAGGACGCGCCTGATTCAATTTAGTGAGGGAATATAGCAACCAATTGTATCCATAGCCTATCGCGTAGATTAAAATGAACGCAGGCTTTATGGTGCTCACGGGTATGACAAATCGCCCCCTGGCGGCGCGCCTAATTCGATTAAGTTAATGATTATTGTTGCCCATTATGTCTTTAGTGTACAGCCTTTTTTTAAACGAACATAGGCGCCATAGTGCTTGCAGGCGAGCCCGGGGTGCTTCTGGTCGCGCAATTGACGAGAGGCCGGCGGTTGCACCTGTTGCAGTTTTGCCGCTGATATAGTAGTACCCCTTACCCGCTATGCAGGACGTTCGATTAAAGGATGCCAAGTGCTAACATAGCCGCTCTTGAACTCTCGGCGCCAAACCGTGTATTGACTAAAATCGCACCCTCCCGGGAGCCGGCCAAACTTCCCGAGAGTATTCTTATCTACTCTGCATAGTTTCACGGCATTCAGATGAACGATGGCCAACCGCATCCGATTTTTATTTCGCCCTTGCGAAATAAGAATTTTTTTTTTTTGCAGAAACCTCTCCTGGAGTGTTCTAATCAACTCCATAAAGTTTTATGGCGATCGGATGAACGGTGTCAATCCGCAATCGTATATAGAAAAGAATCGAATCGCGCCCTGCGGGGCGCCATTCCTGCGAATTTGACTTTTTTCCCCGCAGATACCTCCCAAGGAGTATTCTCAACAACTTCCTAAAGTTTTAAGGCGATCAGATGAAAGGTGTAATAATGAATAAAAGACAGACAGACAGACACATACAAATTGCTTTATATGTATGTATATATATACATATATATATATGTATACATATATATATATATATATATATATATATATATATATATATATATATATATATATATATATATATATATATATATATATATATATATATATATACACCTAGTACTAATAAAATATCATAATATTGAAATAAAAATGTTAGTGATTAGTGGCTCTTTAAAAAAATGGGAAATTTGGTAAATTGTAACTTTTGGCTCTTCCGTCAAAAAGGTTGCCGACCCCTGACCTATGCGCATACGCTAAGCGCAAAATCAGTATGTCGCGTTTTCGCAACAGTCGGCGTTAAGGGGTTAATTGCCAGTAGGTAATGTCCTACTGTAGTTTTTGGCTAAGGTTAAGGTCCTGGAAGGTGGGTTAATTGACAGGGGGTGATTTATGTGTAGGTTATTGCGTTGGAGAAATGACCAGGCGTAATTATCATCAGGTGAGCAATCTCATGCTCCGGTTGCAAACAACTCCTACCCCATTGTGTACGTATCGGTCAGTTAGAAGTGCTCAAATTTTCTCTTGTCCGTTTCGTCATACAGGAAGCAAGTTACATGAAAGCTTGTAATAAAATGACACACATTCAAATAAACATAAAACTTCGGTTTAGAACTCGATAAAAAAACTTAGATTTTAATCGAAATAAGCTTTCCAATTATATCTGGCTTCTCTCTCTAAGACGACGCCATTACCTGAAATGATATTAGATTAAACTTTAAAAGTAGTGATTTATCTTTACAATTTAATTAGCTTTTATGTATATTATAGTAGGTTTAGTGTAAAGATACAATTCCTTACCATCTTCATCAAACAGGTGGAACATGTGTGGGAAGTCTAGAGCGTTGAGGACCTCATCGGCGACTTTTTTTTTTTTTTTTTTTTTTTTTTTTTTTTAATACTTTTATTTGCAATTAAAACAAGTACATCAACATCACATTTTTTACATAGTTTCAAATGAAAACGAAAGGTTTTGAACATGTACATAATGAATATTTGCGTGATGTCATGTATATGATTATAACAAAAATTACAAAAGATGGCAGTAAAAGGGGTGAAGGTCAAATAAACGTGTCAGAAGTCTGGGTGGGGAGTGGAAAGGATATTTTTCCGAGAATGACAAAGGGCCAGTGGAGCATTTTCAATGTAGGGAAACAAATTAAGTTGACTAGTTAAAAGAGTGTTTATTTATGTACTGGTCGCATTGAGTTTTCAAAAGGTTGCTGTGTAAAAAAAGAGGGGAAAGAAACAAGATTTAGAACTTTAAAAATCGGCGACTCTGTCCAGCTCAAGAAAGTAGAGAGGGGCGTTTTGAGGGTTTGGGAAACTTTCCTGTCTCCATCCCTGATAAAAAAAAAATACTTGTATGGTCACGTCACTGTCAGCTTTGAGGAAAAGTTTATATTGGCTTTTAAACGTCACTATATTTTTATTTTTTATTTTTACACGTATCATTTCTAGTTTCATATGGGCAAATAAACTAGCATTAGCTATTGTATAAGTGGCATCCAGCTGAACAAAAAAACAACAAAACGTTAATATACTGCATTACAGTGTCTAAATTTGGATATTTTTTTAATTTCTTATTGAAATTATTGCAACCTGTTATTGTTAGTATTTTTTCACATATGAATTCATGGGGTAGGAATTAGGATTCCTAACGCCAATTTATAATATTATACAAGCTTTAATTCCGCTCTTCCAGCTTCTGACCCGATAGCTAACTACGCTCCTGCATTCGTCTAACTATTCCCTCGCCTACTGACCCAATGGCTAACTATCCCCTATCATACTGACCCAATACAAGACAATTTCACGATAGTTCAATCGACTCAAGTAGCGTAGCGAGGTCGGGTGTCAACCGGTGCGGCACTTGATGGTGTCACCCCCCCCCCCAGAGCCAAAGGCGTAGCGACCCTGCTATTTTTTGCCTTGGTGTCACCCACTAAATGGTGTCACCCGGTGCGCCCCGAACCCCCGTCCCCCCCTATCTACGTCACTGACCGACTCTAAGTCTCTTACCATTGTCGTCAAAGTGAAGCCAGAAACGGTCAAAATCAGAACTCTGCAAATGTTATCACTTCCGGCGTATCCCTGGAAAAGGCTGTCGTAGTTGGTATCGCCGCCAGACTGTGCATAGACGCTGCAATCACATCAATTGTATGGCTAAAGTTAGAAGCTTTTTTCAAAGTAATCATTTTTTTTCATAAATATTTACATTAACTAAGTAAGAAAATAAGAAGAAAGAAAAAAGACTAACAAGGACACATAACTATACATCAAATAGCTAAAGTTAGAAGCTTTTTTTAAAGTAATCATTTTTTTCATGAATATGTACATTAACTAAGATATTTAACGTAATGTAAGAGAATAAGAAGAAAGAACAAAATTATCAAATACACATAACAATACATCAAATTAATACACACAATTCACACCCAAACGCATACACTTAGAGTTGAGTACAGCTTTGTCAAAGCATTTTGAAGTAAACGACGTAAAATTTAAGAGCTACGCACACGGACGCACATAACACACATATAGGCAACCTTGTGCAGACAAGCCTAAGATAAAGCTGACACTAAAATAAATCTCCAGCTACAATTGTTAAATTATACGTATTTATCTGTAAAGAAGCTACCGAACACTTGTATTCTAACAAGAGCAAATTGAAAATTCGACATGGAAAAGTTTAGTTAGGTCACATCTTTGGTTATATGTATTTTATGAGGTAAATACTTTTGTAAACTAAATGTTAATTATTATCACTGTTTCTTCCAAAATTAGAAGTAGAATAGCTGTTTTTAACTAACCAAGAAATATACAAATTGTGTACCTACCAACACGATATATACAATCGCTTTTTCTACCAACACGACTTAATATACAATTGCTGTTTCTACCAACACGATATATACAATCGCTGTTACTACCTCCAACTACAGATATCGCTGTTTCTACCAACACGATATCGCTACAGATATCGCTGTTTCTATTAACAAGACCTATTCAAATCTACCAACACAACAGATCGCGAGCATGATACTACTAAAGCTGTCGCCCAGACTGATGGCGGTTTTTACCCGCATAAATTAAACATACTACGTGTTTTCGGATACCGGCATGTCCTGGATATATAAAATCTAGATCAGCGGTTCTCAAACTTTTTCGAGTGGCGTCCCCCTTTTATAAAAAGTAAGTGACCCGCGAACGCTATAGAATTAAAAAGTCGAAATAAATAAGGAAATTAATAAGCACTAAAATATGAATTTCGAGTAGACTTTCAATATTAATCATTCTTGATAACTGTTTTAATACGATGAGTGAAATTACATGTTATTAACTAGGCACAACATTCGAGGTTGAGTATTTTTAACGACAACCTAATGTCATTCTTAACATATATTATTTATTTCTTTGTTTTGTTTTTTTTTTATTGGAGAAGTGTTGAAACTGTATATGTTGTCATAACAAGAACAAAAGTTCCAATTCAATCAAGTCTCTCACTTTTGCAACTAGCTTCATGCCGGCGAAAGAACTCAATATCTGTTTTGTTGTGTTCCGAGTAACTCGTCTCAAAATGGCGTTTTAGTTTTGAAAGTTCCATAGACTCATGTCTGAAGACAACTTTGCACAGTGCGCATTGTTTCTTCTCTATTTCATGTCCACTGATGTTAGTAAAGCCGAATTTAAGATATTCTTCTAAATATTTATGTTTTTTTTTATTGCTAAGGTTTAGTCTGTGAGTTGATGACCCCCCCCCCACCCCCCCCCCCACCCCCCCCCCCCCCCCCCCCAGAAAGCCCTTCGCGACCCACAGGCTGTGAACCCATAATCTAGATCAATGGACGCCTGCTAATTGTTGATTCGCACCACGATAGCTGGTTGTTTTTCTCGCCAGCTGGTATTAGATAGGACAAAGGTTGATGGGTTAATGGTAGGTTGAAGGTCAGTGGGTGCTAGATGTCACGTGAGTTGGTGGTAGATGTCACGCCAGTTGGTGGTAGATGTCAAGCTAGTTGGTGGTAGATGTCACGTCAGTTGGTGGTAGATGTCACGTCAGTTGGTGGTAGATGTCACGCCAGTTGGTGGTAGATGTCACGTCAGTTGGTGGTAGATGTCACGCCAGTTGGTGGTAGATGTCACGTCAGTTGGTGGTAGATGTCACGCCAGTTGGTGGTAGATGTCACGCCAGTTGGAGGTAGATGTCACGCCAGTTGGTGGTAGATGTCACGTCAGTTGGTGGTAGATGTCACGTCAGTTGGTGGTAGATGTCACGCCAGTTGGTGGTAGATGTCACGTCAGTTGGTGGTAGATGTCACGCCAGTTGGTGGTAGATGTCACCAGTTGGTGGTAGATGTCATGCCAGTTGGTGGTAGATGTCACGCCAGTTGGTGGTAGATGTCACGCCAGTTGTTATAAGTGTCACGCCAGTTGGTGATAGATGTCACGCTAGTGGGTGCAAGATGTCACGCCAGTTGGTGGTAGATGTCAAGCTAGTTGGTGGTAGATGTCACGCCAGTTGGTGCTAGACGTCACGCCAGTTGGTGGTTGATGTCACGCCAGTTAGATGTCACGCCAGTTAGGTGTCACGCCAGTTAGATGTCACGCCAGTTGGTTGTAGATGTCACGACAGTTTGTAGTAGATGTCAAAGCCAGAGTTAATAAAAATTATGGAGGAAAGCTATGTAAATCGTTTTTTTAAAAAATCAGAATCACACTAAAACGTAACGCTGAATATGAGGAAAAACCACCCCGCGCTAAAATATATCCATATCGCACTGTCGCCAGCATAGGATGATCTGTACAGGACAGACACGGCAGATCGTGATTCAGAGCAGCAGAGTTGTGTCCCATCTGCGATGAAACAGTGCAACGTTTCCATTTCTGTTGTGTTGTGTTCCAACATAAATTACTGTTCGCTTTTTAATGTCCCATTTAAATCTTTTGAACTCCATAGTTAGAATAGCAAATTTAGAATCGGTTGGACGGTCACTGACAAAACCCAGACTGTTAATTTGCATATGAATTGAAAACATTTGTTGTGTTCAAAAGTTTCTTAAACATACTTATTCAAGGCCGTTTCAATGTGTGGAGAAATGAGAGTAAACCCTAGACACACACACACACACACACACACACATATATATATATATATATATATATATATATATATATATATATATATATATATATATATATATATATATATATATATATATATATATATATCAAGGTATGTGTGTGTGTTTGTGTGCTTGTTTGTCTTTTATGCATTACTACACATTTCACCTTTCATCCGATGGACATGAAATTTCTGAACGGTTTTGTGAATACTCCTGTTGAGAATACTAAAAATCGCATGGGTGGCGCCCCGGCAGGGCGCGATTCGATTCTTCTCTATATACTGTATATTTTTAAAACAATTTGATTGCGGTTCTACTCAGTTCACCAGCGTGCCATAAAACTTTGGGGATTTGACAGGAATACACACGAGGAGATTTTTGCGAAAAAATTTCTTCCATTCATCCATTCATCCATCCACCCGTCCATCCGTCTTTCTCTCTATCCATCCATCCGTCCATCTCTCCATCAATCAATCCATCGTTCCGTCATACATCCATACTTCCATTCGTCCGTCCGCCCATCCGTTCATCCGTTTATCTGTCTATCTATCTGTATTTGTAAGGTAATTGAGAAGTGTTTGTCTTTATCCTTGTAAATGTCTACTTTTATGACTACGTCTGCCTCTACTTTAGACCTACTCCTGGTCTGTGTCTGTATGTGCGTCTAAATCTTTGTCTGCATTTATGTTTTAGGTTTTGTCTTTGTCTACTATTCTTTTGTCTTTCTCATTAAATTTAGATTAACTGGGCTAATTGCATTGTAATTATGTTTTCGGCTAACGATTTACTTTTTCATCCTATGTTAGCCGACAGACCCACATGATAATATATTAAGATACGTAAATTTCTGTTTAATTCACCATGCATGCCTATATAAGAAGTGATTAGTGGTTCATTTCTCATCGACTTCGGGGTTTTACACTACCGATATAGTGGTTGTAAAATCAAATAGGTGAATATAATATTTTAAATTAAATATTGTTTTTATGTTTCTTTTACAAAATAATGCACGTAATAGTTTTAGTAATTTACTTTGTATGAAAAGCAAAATTGATTTGTTTTAATTTAAAATTTTGCGGATTGTATGTTACATTAGTTGAAATGTCTTGGAATGCGCTTTAACGTATGATATAAACAACGCAAAATGATGCAGAGTGTATAGTTAGTTTTATCAACAGAAAACGTCACATACTGTTTTTATTCATTTCTGTGTTTTACACGAAAGCTTTCGTGTTGCTACTAACAGAATTATCATATTAACAGAATGATTCTATTTTTTCCCAGTTCAGCAACGTTGAATTAACTTGAAAATGTTGTTTATCAAGTCTAGGACTTTAGTATTTTTATAAGCGTGTATTTCACTTCATTTTTACTGTCCGTCTGTCGTGCTTGCTTTGTGATTGGTCTAAAACTGGAGTGCGAAATTTAGACCACTTCTACCGAAACGATTCCTTTCCAACTTGACACGTAGGTCAAGACAATATGACAATGCAAGCGACATAAAAAGATTTGTGATGAAATAATTTTTAAAGAATTATCAAAGCTTCGCATATAAAGTACTCATTATCCAAGCTATTATGCCCACGTTATTTTCCTTCATTTAGAGCGCGATTATTTTTAGTCATGTTATTCTGTTGTATTAATTTTTTGGAAGTATTGAAAAGCTAAATTAATCAAAACAATATTAGTCAAAAACGTTTTAATAACAAGCTTTTATACGCTATGATCTAAAAAGAAGAAAATAAAATTCTTTAAATAACTAACAATTTACTACTTTAAAATTAATAAAAAGAAAAGCATTTGATGCTTCTTAAATATAAGTAGACCTTTAGGTATTTGGTACATAATAAAGCGAGACAAGCACTTCTTTTTACAAAATTTTACTTAGGTCACTACGTCCGTTAATTCGTTTGAGGATTTCGGCAAATCTTGTAACTTCATTTTGACTTACTTCTAATGCGCGATTCCGTTCAAACTTTCAAGATACGTTCTACTTTGACGACAATGCATTTTGTTTTTTGCAGTTTTGTTTTTGTATCTTCAAAGAGTTAAAAGAATGTATCATCTGCTACCCCTGCTATTGGCAGTGGCCGGGTCACTGACAGATGCAAAACCATGCACCAATTTACCTCCTGGCCTGTCCAAAATGAACCGAGGTGTCGACTGTTCAAAATTGGACCTGCTCCCCATCGACGTTGTTGGCAACGACGGAGTGATGAGCCCTATCATACCCTTCACCTGCGATCTGGGAAAGCAGTACAAGAGTGTTAAGGGCATCGTGTATGAGCTACCTGACCAGGTTGGTGGTGTACACATTGTTATTTGCAATGGCGTTTTATTCAGTGTTTCTTCTAGATTTCTTTCTCCGGGGGGCACTTGACATTTTTTTTGGGGGGGGGGGGGGGGCGGACTAAAATTTCCGGGCGGACGGAAACTGTTAAAAGTATATATTTTTATATAAATTCAGTTTTGTTCGGAAAAGATGCCTGGAAGAAATTCTGGTTTCATTAGAAATTAGCAAGAATATTATATTTGAAGTTATTTTTTGTTGTTGCAATTCTTAATAAACCGGGAGTGATCTCCCCTAAACTTTCTCGAAAATTCTTATATAACATTACGGGCGATGCATTTCGGGATATAGACCTGATTTTAAATCAATTTTCAACTTCTTAAACTTTTTAAAATAGAATAAAATCGCGTAGAAAAAAGAAACAGGAGTGATCTCCACTAAACTTTCTCGAACATTCTTATATAGCACTACGGGAACGGTAACTCAGGACATAGACATGATATTTAATCCATTTTTAATTACTTAAGCTTTTTAAAATGGAATAGAATCTATAATAATAGTTTCGCTGTCTGTCTGTCTGTGTATCTATCTGTTTATCCATCTATCTTTTGGGCACGCTTTTACACGATACCTTGAGTACTGTTACTGTTAGGTACATACATACACACACACACACACACACACAGACACACGGACAAAATTGCAAAACTATGTTTTTCCAATTCAGGGAGGTATACAAACCTCGAGATTTGTTAAAAAAAAATTTCACGATTACAATACTTCCTCTATACTTCGTAAACAAGAAAGTAAACAAAAAACAGAAGTTTAATCAATCTAGATTGATTCATGTGTAAAAAGCAGATGATATGCTTCATCAAAGTAAAATTTAGAATGTACGCAGAGCTGCCGTATGCCCAAACGTATAGTTGTATAAACTTCGCCCCTCTTTTGATCGCGGTGTACGGATTGGGGAAAGGCATAAAGGTAAATCGAAAAACAACCCATATACAGAGGCGTAGCGATGGGGGGCAGGGGGGGTACATATGTCCCCGGGCGCCGACCTTAGGGGGCGCCAAAATGGGTGTAAAAACAAATTAAAATGTTATTTTAGCTGCTTTTTTAAAGTTTTGAGCATATAATTGAAAATTTGCTCCCGAGGGGGGCGCCAAATTGAAAGTTTGTCCCCGGGCGCCGGGAAGGGTCGCTACGCCTCTGCCCATATATGTTAGATATAGTTAAATTTCAACACGTATTGCTGTGTAATGTTTTGTACCATCTTCCGTATGTTTGTATACTTATTTATATGTATGTATTGTACCATCTGATTTTAAGTTCCTATACCTATTTATGTTGGACTGTGTAATCTAGCGGTAGAGAGCTGGACTGCTAACCCGTAAGTTTCGAGTTCGAATTCGGGTTCAAGTCAGTAGACCGTCCCTGAGTCCACCCAACTCTGATGGGTAACTTACTTATGTTAGAGAAAGTAAAGGCGACTTGGCATAATGCTGACCACACTATCTCTTCATATACTTAAATTACAGAAACAAGTGAATTCTACTTCACTTGCCCTATAGACCGCCAGGTTTGAAAATGGAACTTTACTTTTACACCTATTTACCTGTATGTATTTTACAACGTACCTTGCAGGTGTGGCAAATGACATCTGTACCTGGAGGCTGGCTCTCATCTGACGCCCACACATACTCGTCATACAGCGCCATCAGAAATTCTATGGGCAGCAGCGTCGGTCTAGAAGTGGACACGGGAAAGTACTCATTCTCTGCCAGCGTCAGCTATAAAAAGTTGCAGAACTCTATCACCAACACATCCAGGTACATCTCTGAGGTCACGGCTTTCTCTTCGGCAACCCGCGCAGACGTGAACCCGCCAGAAAAATTAGGGTTGGATAGCTTTGCTCAAGCGTATATAGACACCACCCTGACCGGAACATATGAAAGCAACCCTAACGCTTACAATAAGTTTATTGATACTTATGGCACACATTATTTTACCTCGGCTAATTTCGGCGGATTTATCCGAATGGTTTTTGAGACGGCGAAGGACTACTTTATGAGCAAAACTGAAAGCGAGATTGAAGCTAATGCAAAAGCCGCGTACATGAAAATGGTTTCCGTGAGCGTCGCGGCCACGTCTTCTACTGGGAATGTAGACGAAAAATTTACATCAAGTACTAAGACAACGATCAAGTACTACGGAGGCGACACCAACATCCTCAGCAGCGAAGGCCTAACTAAATGGCAACCGACGGTTGAGGGTGACCCGTGGCTTTTTTCAGGTAAACTGAAGCCCATTAGCGACCTCATTCAAGACGAGACAAAGAAATCATCCATGATACGAGCTGTGAAGAACCATTTGTTAAGAGCCTATATTGGAGAATTACAATCTCTCATTTATGGAGCCAGAGCGAAAGCTGAAAACTCCGTCATCAACGGGCTTCGCGACCGCGTCGCGGCATTGCAGAGTAAACAGCAAATCATCGACAGCGAGGTTGATGCTTTAGCCAGAGACTTAGAAGAATATATCAACGTGCCCAAATGGTTTGCTGCCAACACGAAACTGTGCATGTACTGGAAGGAAACAAGCGATCATTTCCAATGTTCAGGGGGAGACTGGGGAAACTACCGCTGTGCCATGGCCAATTTTATGACGCCGTGGTACTACGACTACACCGACTGGAGGTGGGGCGGCTGCAAGCTGCAGTGGGCGATTCTATCCGCCAACTACCCAGCTTGGTTCAACAATGTTAAAATTTGCTTCCAGTGGTACGCTGAGAACGATATCTGGCAATGCGGCGGTGATGGAGGCCAGACTTTTTGCTCCAACATCAACAACTACACACCTCCGTATTTTGACGACACAGGCAGTCGTAATGGCGGGTGCAGAATGCGATGGATGCTCCAGGTCCCCGACAACGTTCCTTATTGGATGAAAGCTGTGCATATGTGTTACAAATGGGAGGCTGACGGTGACGCTGGGCAATGCGGTGGGGGTGCGCCAAGCGTGCAGTGTGCTGTGGCTAATGAGTGGACCGTCTACTACCTCGATTACACGGACAACAGGTGGGGAGGCTGCAAGATGAGCTGGGGGTTATCAACGGCTACTGGTGAGTAGCAGGCATTGATTCTGACATGTCAGTGTATACAACAACACAGTAACAAGCTTGAGTGCAAATGTTAATGTCTTACTGTGAGAGGTCATTCATTGCAATAAAGTTTTATTTTACTGAAGAATTGCTTGTTTTTTACTTGAATTATGCCAGTTTTAACTAAATGGGAACTTATTACGTATAACAGGGGTTCCTGATGGGTCGCCCAGTTAAAAACAAAATATGATACATTCTAGAGAAGCAAAAACGTGTAATGCGCAAAGATTTTTCAGTCAGAACTTTACGAACTTTTCGAAACAAATGATTAAAACTTGTTGCAAATATCAGACACTTGATCTAACAGTAGTTTTCAGCAGGAGAGCACATTATTGGAGTTCAAAAATACTCTATCCAGTCTCATTGTTCATATCTATCTTCAACTACAGTTATTTCTTTGCCAACAGTGTTTCTTCCAGACTTTTTTCTCCGGGGGGGGGGGGGGGAACTTGAAATATTCAGGGGCTGGGGGGGGGGGGGAGGGCGGTAGACTTTCTTCGGAGGGGGGGGGGGGGGTTCCATAACCTTCCTTTTTGTCAGGTACCTGCCGTAAATTTTTGCAGTCTCATAAGACATCCCTGCGGTCTTTAGTTTATCTAAAAGACTCCAGTTCGATCTTGGAGCCCTCTACTTTGTCTTCACATAGTTCCACCCATGCGCCTGGCGTGTCACATTAGCCTGTAGAGTTTCGTAATGTGTAATCTACCCAGCGCCACTAGAGTTCAAATATTTGAGTGACCACGGCCGGGTTGAAAATGGGTTGAAAAAAAAATTAAAGCTCATTTTAGCTGCAGTTTTGAATTACTTAAATAAAACTTATATGGGGGGGGGGGGGCAAATTGAAAGTTTTTCCCCTGGCGCCGGGTGGGGTCGCTACGCCTCTGGTTTGAAACTGTGTGACTATCATCTACGATGATACTTGCTGTTATCATACGTGTAGCCCTGTCGACTCTCAGGGCTCAGATAACTGACACCACAGAGCTTACAGCAGAGGCGTAGTGACGGGGGGAAGGGGGGGGGGGGGGGTTCGTACATATGTCCCCGGGCGCCAACCTACGGGGCGCCAAAATGGGTTGGAAAAAAAATTAAAAGCTTATTTTAGCTGCAGTTTTGAATTATAACAAAAATATATATGGGGAGGGGCAAATTGAAAGTTTGTCAGAGGGCGACTTGGAAGAAGCTATCAGTCAAGAAATTCTGGCGAATGTTGCTGATACTGCTGACACAGTTTGCAAGGTATAAAAATGCTTTTTACGCTTATCAACATACAAGATTTGTTTTTTTTTTAACTTAACAGCATACAACATTTCTCTACACTTAGAAGCATAAAAGATTTGATTTCTCACACTTAACATTATATATAGTATTAAATAGTATTGTAATAAACATTGGACATGTTCAACATTTGAATAGCCATAACAGATAGATACAGTATTTTAATAGACTTAACAAAATATATTTCACAATAACATTACATTTTCATTGTGAATAGAAGGACATACCGGTTTCGTCACTGAGAAAGGCAACATAATGTGATTATTTGAAAAAAGATTAATACCAAAATAAACGTTTGCTCTATTTGCTCAGAAAGTCTGCTTCGTCTACTTAAATTTATTTTTAGATGTAGGCTATAAACAGCATTAAACACACTTTGATACAATATGGGTTGCACAGTAAAGCTAATCTAGGTATAGCAATTCTAGATGTAACTAGACATGTCACGTCAGTTTGTGGCACATGTCACGTCAGCTGGTGGAACATGTCACATCGGTGGGTGGAACATGTCACGTCAGTTGGTGGAACATGTCACGTCAGTTGGTGGAACATGTCACATCGGTGGGTGGAACATGTCACGTCAGTTGGTGGAACATGTCACGTCAGTTGATGGAACATGTCACGTCAGTTAGTGGAACATGTCACGTCAGTTGATGGAACATGTCACGTCAGTTAGTGGAACATGTCATTTTATTTTTGGTTAACCAGATGATGTGTGCAATGCTATTGATTAAACCCAGGCTAGGGCAAAAGTAAGATATTTGGATTCAGTGATACACATTGGTAAAGGTAGACAATTCTTTAATCATTTGTATTTTATCTGTTGTCTCCCTTTGAAAAAAAATATTTTTATTACCAGATGTCGTTTGGTGGTTATTTTCACGTGACATTGTGAAGGTTGTGGGAGGAACGGTCTCAAAATGTTTAGATCTTGTTTTCTAAATAGTGCGGGGTTGTTTGTTTTTCGTGGAATAAAAATTTAGAATCCCTAAAAGAATTTTCAAATTTAGATACAATCCTAATTAATTGAATGTTGCATTTTCAGCTTAAGCGTAAACTAAAGAAAATATATTTTTAAAAAATTTTCTCATGACAATCGTGTATTTTAAAGGGAAGTGGGTTAGGTTAGATACATAAAGATACCTAAGTTTAGATACATAACGTTCGTGAGTATCTCGATGACTTAAGTCCGTGAACATTCATGTATAATGTTCATGTTTACTAAGGCGTGGCTTAGAAGTAGAGCGCTAGCAGGGGCGGAACTACAGTGCCACCAGATCCCGCAATGCGGGGGGGGGGGGGGGGGGGGGGGAGGGGGGCAGACAGTTTAGGGGCCCACAGCCGACCTTAATATATATATATATATATATATATATATATATATATATATATATATATATATATATATATATATGTGTGTGGGGGGGCCCAGAATTTTTTTTTGCGGGGTGGCCTTTGTTTTCTAGTTCCGCCACTGAGCGCTAGACTGCTAACCCAAAAGTCTCGAGTTCGAATTTGGGTTTAAGCCCACCCAGATCGTACGGATACCTAACTATTATTAGCGAAATTAAAGGTGGCTGAACTAAGTGCTGACAAGACTATCTCTTCTTTCGCAGAAATATTTAAAACAAAACTTTTAAAATTAATCATTAAACTTAAAATATATACATGTTTAGAGTGTATAGTATCTCATTTCTAGAACTAGACTGTTCTAAGTAGATTGTTTTCGAGATGTATATACAGTTGCCATATAAATCCACCAAGGCATCATAGCGAAATATTTTGTGACCATATATCTTGCCATTATTTCAAACCAATTTATTAAATTTAAATGTTCAAAGTAATAACATATTTAAAGCCTTGTTGTGAACAGTTTTAAAAGTGGAGTTAGAGCAGTCTGGTTCTAGGGCAGCGAATACATAAAACCATAAAATTAATATTTAATGAATTTTTTTATACAAATCAAGATGAATACAAATAAACGGGAGTGATCTCCCCTAAACTTTCTCGAATATTCTTATATGAAACAGGGGATGGCAAATCGGGATATAGACATGATTTTTAATCCATTTTAAATACTTAAACATTTAAAAATAGAAGTCTCGTAAAAGTCTCGCAAAAAAAAAGAATTGCACACCAAGTGAACGCCAAGTAAAATGTGTATAATAGTGCGAAATATTAGTAGTACCTTATAAATCGGAGAAATCGGAAAAAGCGAAAATTACTACTTCCGGTCAACAGAAATTACTCAAAATGTTATAGAAGGCAAAGAATTTGATCTTTTACTTACATGTGGAATTTCATTTATCTATCAAAAATAGTACTCAAGTTATAGGCTATTAAAAAAGTTCCACTTCCGGTTATCGAAACGCTAAAAGTTTATACGGATATACGATTTTGATATAATACTTATATATGAAATTTCATCAACATAGCTGTAACGTACTCAAGTACCTCTCCCTCACAGCCTGTCGGAATCAGAAACAAGACAATTAACCATTTGATTGACCCCGGAGACTTATATCACAGAAATATCACCTACCGGTCATTTGACCACCACCCAATAATTGCCTGGCCCCCAAACCGACGGATACATTTCAGCATGTCGCAACAGGTGTAGAAAAAACAGTGTATTTTAAAAAAGCGTTTCTGTCACGACTATCATTATGTTTTCTCACACTGGTTGTTGTATAAATATTCGGGAAAAACATGCAGCTCAGTATCTGGTCCACTGCGACCCTGCTTTTGATTATTTGGTAAGTTATTTCGTACCTTCTGTATCGTTAAATCTTTGCAGGTTACTACGTGCCCAAGAAACGGTTATTTTTTTCTCGCCTGACGCCTTTCAACCCCCGCCCCCCCATTTAAAAAAAAAAAGATGATAAACAACTTCAGGCCTTTTTGTGATTTTACTGCATTTCGAAACAGGGGAGGAAACATTACATTTAATTTTATATGTCACACTTTATTACTGGACTACTAGACAAAACCGTTCGCAAGACGACTAGTGTGTGTGTGTGTGTGTGTGTGTGTGTGTGTGTGTGTGTGTGTGTGTGTGTGTGTGTGTGTTTGTGTTTGTCTTGTTTAAGCATAAGAACTCTTCGTTCAAGGACAGAAACAATAGAAGATAGATGTAGGCCTACAGAGCAGCGACATCTTGTTTTAAAATATTCTTAAATAATATAGGGCTTACTACTGCTATTACAAATAAGTCAATCTGGACGTTGACTTTTTTCATGATTTAATTTTAAACCCTCTTTTATAGTACTAAGCCCTATAAGGGCTGGTAAGTAGATCACCAACCAGTTCTATTGCTCATGCAGGTTTTACTGAGCCGAAGAACTGGTTAGTGACCTACTTACCAGCCCTATTTGCAAATCCTATCTAGTTTTGTAATTTAATAATTTCACGAGGCATCCTTTATCCCCAGATTGTGTAGGGTACTGTCTGACTATCAATGACAATGAGAGCCCTTTTACTTGCTGCTGTCGTTCTTGTAGCCCTGTCGGCTACCCTGGCTCAGGACACTGACCCCACAGAGCCTACAGAGGGTGATTTGGAAGAGGCTGTCAGTCAAGAAATTCTATCGAATGTTGCTGATGCTGCTGATACCGTATGCAAGGTACAACATTCTTTAACAACTAACAACAAATGTTCACACTTAACATACATTACATTTTCGCAGTGCGCGGAACTTTGACAACGGGTGCCTTGACCATAGGGGTTTTGACCATAGGTGGTTTGATCACAGAGGGGCTTTGACCATAGGGGCTTTGACAACTGGTGTTTGCTCAGCAGAGGGTCTTTGATCACAAAAATACATTGTAAAAAACAGTTAAAATTTAATTTAGATCTACTATAACAAATCAGGGGCGTAGCGAGGGGGGGGGGATGCGGACCGCACCGGGTGACACCATTTAGGGGGGTGACACCAAGGCAAAAAATAGCAAAATATATAGAGAAAAACTTGAGGGGGGGGGGTGCAAATGAAAGTTTGAGGGGGGAGGCAAATCGAAAACTTGAAAGTTTGTTGTCCCCTGGAAGGGTCGCTACGCCTCTGGGGGATGACACCATTAAGTGCCGCACCGGGTGACACCCGACCTCGCTACGCCACTGTAAGAAATATAGTATTGGAATAAACTTACATAATATTTGAAAAGACACTGAATAAAATACAGAATTTTAATTGTGTTTAACAAGATGTTTTTCAAAATAAAAACAAACTGTCATTGCGAATAAAAAGGTATGCGTCATACAGCGGAGTATCATACCGCAACATGTGAAAATATGAAAGGGATTTGCTGAGAAAGTCTGCATCGTGTACATTATTTTGCCTTAAATGCATATACATCTTTTAAACACACTAGGACACGATTTTGAATGCGAATGGTGATAAATTGATTATTGCATATTATAATTATACTGGAATGTGTAGTCTAAGGAGTAGAGTGCTAAGCTGCTAACCCGGAAGTATCGCTTTCAAATCCGGGTTTAATTCCGTAAAACGTCGCTGAGTCCACTCAGCTCTGATGGGTACCTAACTCAGGATTGTTCGTTTGTAGTGGTTGATATGCGAGAGTCTGAATTACCGTAAATGAATTCATGAGACCTAATGACGCCACAGTCGTCTGCTGATATTGTATATATTTACTTTCTCGTATATACGAAGTATGGAGAAAGTCTTGTAATGATGCAAAAAAAAAAAATCGAGATTTTTGCAAATCTCCACGTTTTACAGCTCCCTGAGTCAGAAAAACATAGTGTTGCAATCTTGTCCGTATGTCTGTGTGTTTGTGTGGATGTGTGTGTGTGTGTGTGTGTCTGTAAACAAGATAACTTGAGTACCGTTACAGCTAGGTTGATGTAATTTCATATATACGTATTTTATCAAAATCGTAGATCCGTATCAACTTTTGAGCGATTTCACATTTCATATGTAAGTAAAAGATCTAATTATCTGCCGTCTGTCAAATTTTGAGTACATTCCGCTGACCGGGAGTAAAAAATCTTTAACTATTTCCGATTTATCAAAAAACGCTTGTGAATTTATAAAGTACTAATAATATTCCACACTATTATACACCTTTTATTTGGCGTTCACTTGGTGTGCAATTCTTTTTTCTACGTGATTTTATTCTATTTTAAAAAGTTAAGTATTTAAAATGGATTATAAAACATGTCTATATCCTGAGCTGCCATTCCCTGTTGTTTCATATAAGAATATTCGAGAAAGTTTATGGGAGATTACTCCCGGTTTATTTCTTTTTACCTACTGAAATGCTTCAGATAGTAGCATAAATAATAAACGTGCTAGTAGTTGTACTCTCACAATCTCAGGCGTTCAAGCCTAGCCCTGACGTCACCGCTAGATCAAAACGAGGCTGGTGGAAAAACACTTGGAACAACGTCAAAGAACCTCTGATTAATTTAGCAGTTGGTGCTGTTCTTGGTAATGGCAAGAGGCATTCTCTGGAAAACTTCCAGGTGAGTTTGTACCTGTACAGGAATATCAGCCAATTATCAGGTTCATGTCTGATTATGGGCGAAAGATTACCTTACGGTTATCAATGATTATTTTCTTAAGACACCATGCATAATGACGATAAGTGTGTACGTACGTTTTAAATTAACATCTTATATGTTTAAAGAGGATTATTTATTTTCTACTTTTTAGTGCATTATTACCAAAAACTTGTTATTAAAACGTTTTTTATCGATTTATTAAAATGCGATTTTACTTTTTCGTATACATAATATAGAGAAGTGTTCTAATTGTACACAAAAATCACATGAAATTTTCACCTTTATACTTCTCATTACTTCATCACATACGGGGACTTATTTTAATCGGGCAAAAAATTTAAGTCAAATTTATCAAACTTTCGGCGTTTTACGAGTTATTGTGTCAGAAAAACTGGGCTTTGCAATTCTGTCCGTGTGTGTGTGTGTGTAGGTGTGTATGTGTTTCTGTTAACACGATAACTTGAGTACCGTTACAGCTAGGTTATGGAAATTATATATATATATATATATATATATATATATATATATATATATATATATATATATATATATATATATATATGTGTGTGTGTGTGTGTGTGTGTGTGTGTGTGTGTGTGTGTGTGTGTGTGTGTGTGTGTGTGTGTGTGTATAACTGACTGCTCAGCAATATCCGGTAACCAGAAAAGGAACTAATTCCAGTTGTTTTTTTTTCAAATTCCTATAACTTGAGTACTGTTTAAGATAGCTAATCGAAATTTCAAATATAAGTAAAAGATCTAATTATCTGTCTTCTGACTAATTTTATGTAATTTTCGTCTATCGTAAGTAGTACTTTACGCTATTTCCAATTTTTCAAAAAAAAAAACGCATCTGAATTTATAAAGTATTAATTTTCCACACTATTATTGTTAGCAGCTTGTCAGATGCGCAATTATTTGTTCTTCCATATACTATTCTATTTTTAAAAGTTTCCGTAATTAAAAATGTATTTAAAAAATCATGTCTATATTCTGAGTTGCGTTCCCCGTAGTGTTATATAAGAATATTAAAAACAGTTTAAGGGAAAACAGTTCTGCATTTGATTTTCAGTATTTAAAAATATAATTGCTTAAGTATAATGCGGGATAGTTGGATAAGTCTGCCTACTAATTAGAAATTTAAAAAAATATTAGATATCCAATTAAGTCATATATAATGTCATATTGCATTGTCATTGGGTCCTGACCCAAGTGCCTAATTTTAAAGAAATTGATCGGCTAGAAATGTCTAAAATATCTCTCTCCCGTTTCGATCTAGACAGGCAGATAGACAGGATTAAGACAAAGGAAGCAAGTTAAATAGAAGCTTGTTAAAATATATCAATTTAATGTTATTGTTTTTTTTCTGTTACAGTTCAATAGGACGAAATTCAGTGGCTGGAAGGGATGGAGACAGAACCACACCAGATGGTACAACGTTAGAGACGCGGGTCAGGGTGAGACCACAAAGTGTGACCAGCAGTTGGTGCAGAAGGTCAACAGCATCCAAGACGCTCTGGTCGTCCTGGGTACCATGACGGACCTGGTGACGTCAACACAGGGATGCGCAAAGAAACCGGAAGTGTAAAATGTTGAAATTAAATAAACCCTATTTAACTTATACATTTTATATTTAATCATTCACGTCCTTAATTGTATTATTTTTGTCTCTATTTACGGACGGGGTAGTTTAGTGGTAGAGACTGGGCACGAATGTCTAAAGCTCGGATATTGGTCTGGACTCATGAGTATGCTACGTGTCTAAGTACACCCGGGTCTTATGAGTACATGAATCAAGTTATGAAAATAAAGGTGACTAGGCATACTTTCTCATTATATAAATGCCGAGGTCAAGAAACATTTGAATTCTACGTCAACTGCCCTACATATCGTTATGTCTTAAAAGGAAACTTTAGTTTTAACTTATAAATATATATTGTGACGTAGACAGCTTTTCCGTGTATGTCGTTTGTTTATTAAGTTTAGCTGTAATAAGGATAGACTCAATCTAAAAAATATGCGAATTTGAGAAACTAAGAGGGGGTCGGCGTGTTCGAGTCGGTAAAACCCATGGTTGCTAAACCGAAAAGTCTCGAGTTCATTAGCTGAGGACAGCCACTCTTCTAGGAGAGACAACGTCAAAATCAAACAACTGCTGCTTTGTAGTTTGTTCTTGGTTAGACAAAGGCTATGGTAACAAATACATAAAGAAAAGCAGGCTGAAATACGTTGACACGTATCCTTAATTGTGATGGAGGCGTGGTCGTGTCGTTAAAAGCTCACGGTTATTAAAAAAGTTTCGAGTTCAAACCCTCAGGCAAATAAGGCTCGATCCCTTCCAACACTAAAAATTAAGAACGAAGACGAAGAAGAGAAGAAGAGGAACTAAGAGATGAACAGATTAGGCTACAACGGACAAAGAAATGAAGCAAAAATACTTGCAAGATGCGCTCAAACAACAACAACAGCAAGCAATTAACTAAGAAACATGGTTAACCACATTAACACTTCTAATGGTACAAAAATTAAACTCATGCAGTCACCTGTAGTGTCCGTCTATTTGTACGCATGCGTGGCATGGACCCGCAACGCAGACCTTTAGAGAAGAATCCACTCCAGGCCCTGGATATGGGATGTTAACGCAGATTCCTAGGGATCTCTTAGAGAGATCTTATAACATATAAAGAAGTCCGTTTAAAAAAACAAGAAAATTAAGTTGGTATGAGCAGAGGCGTAGCAAGGTCGGGGCGGGGGTGCAGATCGCACCGGGTGACACCATTTAGGGGGATGACACCAATGCTAAAAGAAATTGGAAAATGTACAGAAGAAAAATGCCTTTAATCCAGTAGTGATTAATTAAAGTTTATAAATACCAATCGACAATTATTTCAAGAGGGGGGGGGGGGGGGCACCATGACGTAAACGTATTAACTATAAAGAAAACAATGTTACATCCAACTGTATTATTAACAGACTATAGATAAACATCGTTACTATTACGACTGCAGTGATTGAAGCTCATACATGTATGCGTATGTAGCATACATTTTGAATTATAGGCCTATGTAGACCGAGACACACATACACATACATATATACTTTGTTCCGGGGGGTGGGGGGATGACACCACGAAGTTTCGCACCGGGTGACACCCGACCTAGCGCTAGCGACGCCACTGGGTATGAGAATATCACAAGATAAAACGGCCTACCACGCTCAAAGAATATTTTAAGGCACTGTGCCATGAGGAAGAAGAAGGGAGAAGAAAAAAAAACGACATTGGATGAATGACATCAAGGATTGAACAGGGCTGTCCGTAGCTGAACTAATCTAACAACCACATTAAGGGTCATGGAATGATGTTATAATCATCTATATATATAATTCTCTTCTGGGAGCCGTTAGAAAACAAGCTGCAAGCGCCTCCTTGCAGTCCCCTCTCTTTCTCTCTATCACTATCACTACCACCCCCACCCCACCCCCACATTGTCTGGTGAGCTGTGTTCACTCTAAATGTTTACAGGAGGCTGCTTTCACGGGGGGGGGGTGTAGGGTCGTGGTTAGGGGAAAGGGGGGGGGGGGGGTTAGTGTTTTAAAGCAAATATTTTCAATAGCAGCATTGGTACTGTCGAATTTACAAATTATGAATTACTGAAAAGTAGAAAATAAAACAACTAAATAGTGTAAATAGCGGCGTATGATACGCTGCGGGTCGGCTCGTTAGGATTAATACTGGTACGTTATTCATGGATAAGGGTAGGCAATGATTTTAATAATAATTTTCTTATTATCAGTTGTCACCCCTTGGTAAATAAATATATTAAATACCATATGATGAATGGTAGTTATTACCACGTGACATTGTGTGTGTTATGGGATGAGCTGCATTTGAAACTTGTGTTTTAATTGTGCGGTATTCTAATTACCACTTACAGTATTATCCTAACATAAATAAGCCTGTGTGCGCACTTCTCTCTCTCTCGCTCTCTATCAATCTATCTCTCTCTCCCACTGTTTCTGTCCTCAGGCTATGAGATCAGTATGTTCAGTATACGGACTTTTATTGGAAATAGTATGTTGGATGTTTTAAAAAGTATAAACTACATTTTATTTAAAGAGGAAAAAAAAATATAGGCATAAATTAATGTAGAAACACATTTTTGACTATGCAACCGGAAAAGTGTTTGTTGTAATAAGAACGCAATAAACAATGATGTCACATGCCACATGTATAAACTAAGGAAATTACAGAACACTAATGGCGTCAATTTCCAATTTTAGAATATGAAGAAAATATGCATACTGCCTTGCTTCGCTTAGGTTTTCAAAAACATTTGAAAATTTGAATGTTTAATTAATCAGTAATTGGTAGATATGTGGAGTGCTTAATTAAGTTTAAACAGTAATACTATTTTGAGAAATTTTGTAATGTTCGCAATTCATTGCTCAAAAGTTATTTGGAACTACAGAGGTTCTCTGAGTAGTATAACTCATAATTTATATTACATTAACTTTTAAAATAAATTTTGACTATTTAATTAGGATACACACATTAATTTTTAACAAAAATCGTACTCAAATAAATGTTTTTTTCGTTATTTTCTGTTTGTGTTTAAAAAACTATAAAAGTGTTTGAAAAATATTTATTTTAGAAAGTTACCTCACTCGAAAATTTAAAAATGGTGTAGTCTTTGTTTACAGTTTGCAATGCTTATATAAGAAAAAACGGCATCTGGACACATCAACGAACATAATGTTTTTTTGTTACCCTCCAGGGTCGGTTAACGACCTTACAAAATATCATGGGGATTGTTCGCATTGTATATATATATATATATATATATATATATATATATATATATATATATATATATATATATATATATATATATATATATATATATATATATATAGCTCTTCTAAGGAGAATTTCCATCGCGGTCATTTTTAGCACGATACCTTTTCCATACCGCTTAGCAATCTATCGAGGTGCATGCAAGAAATTGGCCAGATGTACATAAATGTAATTGATTATACAACTGGTCAGATTTGACCACTTAATCGATTTTTTCCAGGTATGGCGGGTTGTTTTTTTCTGACATCCCTTGGCGTTTTTCTACGACCTCACAAAATAGCAAGGGGGGTCGTTCGGCAAACGTTTTTTTTCTTATATAAAGCTCATATAAGGAGAATTTCACTCGAGGTCACTTTTTAGCCCACGCCGTGCGAGCAGAGGCTGACCGATAGTTTATCCATAAGGCCGATTCATTTACCCAGGTTTATGCAAAAATGAGCCAGATGTATAGAGCCAACGTTCCTTAACATTATCTTGACAATAGTCATCGTTTTTCACCAAAGCAACAATGTTTATATATGGAAAAACTGAGCCAGATGTACAGAGCCAAAATTCCTAAATATTGTTTTGAATATAGTCATCGTTCTTCGCCAAAATAACAAAATTTATATAGAGGAAATTCGGTACGGTCACTTCCAAAGTTTTTTAGCTAGCCCCGAGTGTCGGTCTACGGCCTCAGGAGTTATGAAGAAATTCCTACATGGTACATTGTTTTCGATAAATATTTCATATAAGGCGCCGGTCAGTCGAGGTCAGTTTTGACCCCTCTTCCTGGACATTGTGGCCGACCGGCACCGGCTCTCGTGTTCTATTGTCTCATGGCAGCTCATGGTAATGCCCGATCGGGCACCCGACCATTTTGCTTTATATATATATATATATATATATATATATATATATATATATATATATGAACTATTTCATTCAGATTTGATTTAGATCTACTAATCAAGGCGTATGCTATGAGATGTATACAATTTTCACGGCCAAAACTAATACAAATAATTTTCTTTTAAAATCAACATAAATACCATTGAACTACCGTGTTTTAACGAAATCATTTAAGTCTTTTATAGCATTTAGTATTGTGTTGCGTTGATTAAAAATGTATATACGATCTAATTTGGTTTTATTTTTTCGAATAGCCTATGTTATTTTAAATATGTCGGATGTTTAGCTATTTAGTTATTTCTTTGCTTTGTCACTAATATCGTTCAACGTGTAGTAAAGAACATAGCGTTTTGAGAAATAACTAATTTATAAATTATTTTTTTTCTAAACAGTTTAACATTAAAAATATATAGGCCTTTAATTTACGTGAAACGGGTTCCGCCGCCTTAAGTTAAAAGAGTAAATATTTTTGCAATAAGCTAGCGAGACATTGCGCCTGCTTGCCTAGAAAATAGTGGTTGCTATTTTCCGACAGGCATGTAATTTCTGCTTGTAGTATTCTAATTTACATTTTTATTATGACTACAACTGTTCGAACAATACGTCGTTAAAATACAACTCAAACAATTTTTGTATTTTAAAAACTTTTCTATTCCATCATGATTTAACTCATAATATAGGGGCCTATAAGCCAAGATAATCAATAAAAGTTAACCGCCCAACCCTTCCTAATCTATTTTCAGATAAGGCAAGCAATCTTTTAAACGTTATGTTAGATGTAAGTCATAGACGGGTCACATACTGGTCATGTGACCAGAGCAAGCCAATAACCTGGCCTTGACACATCTGATACATTTCAGGATGTAGCAAGTGTCCTAGAAAAGTAAACAACCAAAAGCGTTTCAGTCATGACTTGCATGATGACTTCTCACACTGTATGTTGTATAAACTGTTCTCGAAAGTTCCATTATTTCTATACCTCACTATCTGACCTACAGCTTCCGTGTTATTTAGGTAAGTTTCTATATGTTTTAGTAGCAGTAACATTTTAAAAAACCGCAACTTGCCGTAATTTTAAAAAAAATACTATAACACTTTAGATCCACGGAGCAGATGAAAAAGTGTTTACTTGTTATTGTGACTTCTGGAAACTTCACAGCTGTCTTTTACTTTCTCTAACGTGTATCAGAAACCATTTATAGTGGGGTAAATTCAGAGTATTATTAACGAACAATCCCGGTATCAGAACTCCAGTCACACCGTCTAGCAGGCCTGCGTTCTAAAGTCCATCGTTTCTGTTCACAAACTAGAGTCGAGCTTGTTTCTTCCCAACGCTAAGACCGTTTTTTAAGCAAGATTTCACATATAAATTTTTGTTTATAAATAGCTTTTTGTTTGTGTTTGATCTGTTTTGAAAGTAAGGCAGAAAACAGTGTTACTGTACTTTCAGGTAGATTGTATCTTTATATGGCCTACTCCTTGATTGAACGTTACAAAGACCAACATTAAAACTAATATAACTAGTCAAAAGTTTGTAATATATTTATTTATTTTTTGTTTAATAAACTGTATAATACAATCAGGTACGGACAATATAGGGCCTACTTAGTAAAATAAAGTTAGAGCTATATTTGGTTTCAATAAATCCGCTCACTGTAACTTCCGTAACTTTTGTTTTTATAAAAAAATCCATTAATTTTGTTATTTTTTCTCTAAGTTTAGAACACATTTGTAACATAAATCACTTCTTAATTACACATTTGAATTTCAACAATAGACCTAGTCTGCTTTTATCCACAGTAGACGTTTGATACTGTCACTTTAATGTGTAATACCTACAATGAGAGCCGTACTTCTTTCTATAAACATCCTTGTAGCACTGTCGGCTCTCCACGCTCAGGTCACTGACGTAACAGAACCGACAGACCGCGAATTTCAAGAGGCTGTCAGTCAAGAAATTCTGGCGAATATTGCTGATGCTGCTGATACCGTCTGCAAGGTTAAACATATGTTCAATAAACATGCATGAAATACAATATTTTAATATAATATAAATAAACCGGAAGTGATCGCCACTAAACTTTATCGAATATTCTTATATAACACTACGGGGGATGGCAACTCGGGATATAGACAACATTTTTAATCCATTTTAATTAATTTAAACTTTTATAATATAATAGAATCTCTTAGAAAAAAGAATTGCACACTAAGTGAACGTCAAACAAAATGTGCATAATAGTGCGGGATATTATTAGTGCTTTATAAATTCACATGCGTTGTTTGAGAAATCGGAAATAGCGTAAATTACTACTTTCGGTCAACGAAAATTACTTAAAATTTGACAGAAGGTAGAGAATTATATCTTTTACTTATATTTGAAATTTCATTATCTATCTGAAATAGTGCTCAAGTTATAGACTTTTGAAAAATTGAAATTAGAAAATGTTCCACTTCCGGTTATCGGAAATCGCTCAAAAGTCGATTCGGAACTACACATTTGATATAATACTTATATATGCAATTTCATCAACCTAGCTGTAACGGTACTCAAGTTATCGTGTTTACAGACACACATACATACACATACATACACACAGAGACATACTGACAAGATTTCGATTATTTTTGTGTGCACTATTACAATACTTTCTCCATACTTCGTATACACGAGAAAGTAAAAAGACCCAATTTTCTCTAGACATTCAACAAGATACACAATTGTTAACAGACATTAAAAATTGAACATCTATAAAATTAAACACATAACATCCCAAATGATACAATATTTTAGTGGTCATTTAATAGGATGAAAGTTAAAGTTTTTTTCTACAAAAAATAGTCGATGAGACTTCGACCGAAGCGTCATAATAGCCGAGAGGAGTGGGCATAAATTGCTATATGTAAATCCCTGAAGAGTTTTAATAATAAAACTAACCATTGTTTTATTTTCTTATAAATTATGCTTCGTCTACTTACTTTTAACATTTATTAAGGGGTTATTATGTGTTTTATTTCAAGTTAAATTGTCCGATCAGGTTAAAATGCCGATTCTGGATAAAAATCCATTTTCAAATATATTTTTAATTTCCAGTTAAATTTGAAGTTGAGGTGGTGATTTTGGTTTTGGTTTTGGTTTAGAGAAAACGACAACGCTATCAACCTAGCGCCTGTTGCATTTCTCCCTCAACGGGCCATTTATCTAGTATATATTAATTATTTTCCTAATTTAAAAAAATAATAGTTTACAATGCTTAAGTTTTTAGAAGGTTTAAAAATAATGTTTCTGGCACTAAATCTCTCTAGGCATTTAACCCCAGCCCAGAAGTCATTACTCGGTCCATCAAAAGAAGAAGTTGGTGGAGCAAGTTGTTTGAGAAAGGTCAAGGACGCTGCCAAAGACATCTGGGACAACAACGCATATTAGGCAAACGACCTTCAGTAACATTTGCTTTGGTAATACAAAATGTTTCTTACCCATTATTTTAAAACTGTTTACGCTTTGTTGTTGTAATATTATTGTAAATCTAGTGTATGGGTAATTCAAGGACTTTGAATATATGACCGATCTAGAACATTCGCAATGATTTATTGAGTGTTTAATGACGACCCTGAGATAAGAGTAAATTAATAATATACAGACACAAGTATGAACAGTGATAAAAACTCGATTGAAATGGGACAACATTAAAAATCAACGTTAAACAAACGGAAAATAACTAATATCATAGGATTTATAAAATGAATAATTGTTTTATATACAATATAAATTATTTTTCGATTTTCGATCTAGCGTCAATTTCGAATAATGTTTTTTATTTTTTCATTATTTGTAAATTTTGGCCAATTAATAAAAAGTCAAATATAAATCAAGTTTATTCTAAATTATACCAGTATAAGAGATGAAAACTACATGTTAAATACTTTGTATCTTACTACTGTAGCTTGGATTTCAATTTTGGTAGCAATTTAAGAGTTTTAACATAGCTACTACTTATTGTGAGGATTTTTGTTTAATCTGCCACAATCCAGATGACCTGATGATTAACATCACATTTATCAGCAAACAATTAACAAGAAGTTATTGTTTTACATTTCCGTATTTAATTGTTGACTTAAATCAATGTGGATGTGTCTGTTCTTCTTTCATATCATATTAGACACAAATCTCAATGCACTAATAATCAATGACAAAAATATTTTTTTTGTCAAGACCTAAAAATACTCCGTTTCTGTCGTACAACGCAGACGATAATTCATTACCTAATAGACGGTCCTAAGGACACACAAGACCTAGAGAACAAGACCAAGACACACAACGTCACGACACCTAGTATACTCAAATACTCCCAAACCCAAAAGAAACTACTTTCACTTCATAATACTTACAAAGTTTCTAAATAAAACAATGCCTTTGTTTTTAAAGATTACTAGACGACCTACTTCGAGATGTCAAATAAATGTTCATACCACCAATCAAATCTGATGATGTGTAAAAATAAGCATTTTTACTGACGGGGTCTTTTTGGTAACGTTTCAGCCGTATGTTTCCAAAACTTGGACTGATTGGTATCGCACTGGAAGAGAAGCCGGTGATAGTGGCGTGCCCAAATGTAACAAGGAGTTGGCGCAGAAGCTGACCAGCATCCAAGATGCTCTTGTCGTGCTGGGTACCATGACGGATCTAGTGACGTCAGCACAGGGATGCTCGAAGAAACCGGAAGTTTGAGATTTCTGAAATCCATTTAGCACTATTTAAGTTGGAAGGTTTTGTTTTACATTAAAAGCAAAGACAGTGACAAATATGTTGTTTTACTTTTTTTTAAATGTATATATTGTTATTTATACAGATTTTGTCGTCATTGTTTAATGCAAGCGTACCAGTCCAGCAATTTCAAGCGGTGACACCCGTCCTAGCGACGCCAATGCGCCATTTTACATATGGGGCTCCACAATTAGTCCAGATTATCGAAGCTGTTCAGTGGTCTATAGAGTTTTCATTAGGGCTAATATAGCAGTATATTAAAAGATACACGCCTTTCGCTTATTTTGAAAAAAAAAATTGGTTGCCATCAACTACGTAAAGCCCAAAGGTTATAATTTCTTTAGCTCATTCGTAAATCCAACTCTGGGTATAATTGTGACACCGCGGTCGACCCCAGCTGTGTGTATGAAGTTGAATTGTATTCGAATGTCACAAAAACTAATCACAAAACTCATTAATCGGTACGTGCGGATCCACACCGATGTGTTCGACAGATGATATGATTGCGTCATGATGTGTGACATCAGAATGTGTAGTAACCCGGATGCAAATTCCTACACAATTTTCTTCAACCGCTTACATATTAGATAAAGATTTACCTTTCGGTTTCAGGTATGCATTATAAATATTAGCGGATCATAATTTGCATATTTCTAAGAACGTTTCGCGCCTTAGAGTTTTCACAAAAGAAGAGCAGCTTTGTCCCAAACATTTCTATAGGCTTATCAACTGGAAGCAATAACCCAATGCTTACTGTAAAATGCGTTTTATTTAAATCATAAACCTATATTTGCATACGATAAACTGGTACATTTTCTTTCGAAATGATATAACACTTTTCCGGACGCCGTTTGCCCGAATGAGACAAATGTCCGAATGGGACAAATGCCCGAATGGTACAAATGCCCGAATGGAACAAATGCCCGAATGGGACAAATGCCCGAATGGATACTTGCTCGAATGGGACAAATGCCCGAAAAGAAAATTTCCAGCTCCTGGTGATAAAAATATTTTATTTTTCCTTTTATAAAAGGAGCTTTTTTATGATAATAGTTATTTCGAATTAACAATTTTTGTTCAATTATAAAAAGATAACTTAGTGTAAAATCTAATCATTGGGGTCTCCGATAGCATGACTCGGTTATTATCATTAGAAAGCTCAATATTTCAGACCATGTTTGTAATTTTGTAACATTAGTTTTTGTAGTTTTACTTAAACTGTAAGGACCCATGTACTAAAAAGGCAACCAATAAAAAACAAAACAAAATAGTAGCAAGTGGGGAGTTGAACACTTCAGCGGTTTACTTATCGTAGATCAGATTGTAATATCGGTATAGATGGATTACAAAACATATGACCTTACCTTCGGGCGTTTTTGCTGCTGTACCGTGTCAAGTGGATCTCTGGATGAAAGGATCTCATCAAGGTCTTCAACACATTGACGTGTACAGTTGTTGCTGTACCGTGTCAAGTGGATCTCTGGATAAAAGGATCTCATCAAGATCTTCAACACATTGGCGTGTACAGTTACTCGTACGATGGGGTATAAAGTATAGCCGTGCTGGTTGTTGATACTGACTGATTAGAGATACTCGAACGACTCTGGTAAGAATAAACTGGTTATATATATAATAGAAATCTAGCTTTAAAAAAAATTGCTGTTCCATTTTGAAATTATTTACAACTAACACATTGAATTAAAATCGATTTATCTAGGAAATAGGCAACGAGGAACATTAAAGTTTTATTTTCTTAATTTCAACCTTTAAAACTAGCTAAAAATTGTAACGCAATAATCAGACCGCGGTGTAGGCCTTCAGGGAAAAATAAGAATATACTTTTTATGACTTAATATATTTATGTTTTATACTGTAAAGATTACCTGTCCGTCAAAACTAAATATTGGAATTTTTCTTGTTATTTCCCCTGACAAGAAAATGAATGTTGCTATTGCACTCGGATGTTCGGCAATCTTGCTGTTGCTAAGCAACACGTTAGCCAAAGACTCGGCTACATTCGACTTAAAAACAGAGCGAGATTTAGATGAAGCTTTTAATCAAATCCTCAAGAGGTCGCTTGATGAAACTACGGCGGTATGCTTTTTGTCGTCTACATTGTTTTTAGAATATTAATATGTATTTCTTGGCAAATTTGTTGGCAAAAATAGAAAAGAAAATGTATTACGTGCTGGACTTTAAAGAACCTTAACATGGCGTTATTACAATATCGTTTCTACTTGTTTCCCTTTAATTGCAGTCTCTAATTGTAATCGGTAACGATTTATATATATATATATATATATATATATATATATATATATATATATATATATATATATATATATATATATATATATATATATATTCTGTTTTGTTGTATAAATATTTCCCTGCAGAGATCTAGAAGGGGCTGGTTCAAAAACGTTTGGGATACAATTAAGAAGCCCCTAATTACAGCTGCCGTTAACGCAGTGGTTGGCAAGAGAGATTTTCCAGGGCATAATCCGGTACGTCTGAATAGAAACAGTGAATCTACATAATTTAATAATCATCAGGTAAAACCAAAAGGACGGACACTTATCTTGGTGAGACAACTTCAAATTCAAACAACTGCTGCCTTGTAGTTTGTTCTTTTCTTTAGACAAAGGCTATGGAAGCAAATTTTAAATAAAAAGCAGGCTGAAATCGGAGTTATCGGCCTTTATAGCGCATAACAATTTGATACGTGATACTTAATTGTATTTCAGTGAATCCTGTTCAGCACTAGAACTAAGAACAAAGAAAAAGTTAAGATAAATATAAAAAAAAAAATATGTTCTTAATTAGACCTACTTGAATTAAATGCTATATTTACAGTTAAACAATAACAACGGTGGAAATGGTTGGAAATGGGGACAGAACTCCGACAAATGGAAGCAATGGAAAGAATCTGGTAAAGACAAAGTTCAAGTTGAGTAAAGTGCAGGTTCTGGTACAGAATGTAGACATGATGGTGTCTTAGAGACTGTGACAGTCCTAGTTACACCAATATAAGCGAACGTTCTAGAAAGCAAATAAAATGTATTTTTCCTCTGAAAAAATTGTTTTTTTTTAAATTTATTTATGTTGTGGAGGTATAAAAATAGAAGTTAAAAGTAAAGTGTGAACCAAATATATATGTATGACTTTACCTCAGACAGCTCTCTCTTTCTCTCTCTCTCTCTCTCTCTCTCTCTCATGATATATATATATATATATATATATATATATATATATATATATATATATATATATATAATTAACTCTAAATTATAAACAATCGATACTTACAATTAATATTCTAATGTTCAATTTTCAATTTTCTAATTGAAAAAACGTTTATGAAATGCATTATTTGAGGATTGAGATTTTAAGGGATTAGGCCTATATGCAAGGTATAATATATTTCTCGTTTTCTTTAGAAATATTACATTTATGTTGATAACTCTCATGTGTAACATTTTAAAGGAATAAATTATTGAAGTTGAAAAATTTCATAGTCAAAATTATGAAGAAATATAACATTTAGGTTAAAAACTCTCATTGGTAATTTTGAACGCTGTGGCCATGGAACGTTTCAACACGATAGAGCAATTTCTACCTAAACATTTACCATCGATTCATTTCCAGTCAAATGAAGCTTCTAATCCTTAAATACAAGCAATCGTTTACAAAAGAAAAGAGGAAGATTCACATTCGTAGGGCAAATGAAGTTGATTTCAAGTTCTTTTTTACCACAGCATTAATAAAAAGTGAGTGATCAGTTGTCTATCAAGTAGTTTTTGCTTCCTTTAATGTAAGGACAATGTTTAGTGGAATCTGTACATACTAACGACTTGAGCTGAACACAAGATCTTTGGGTAGGTAGACATTCGCTCTATCGGCCGGCCACGACTGTAGCTTTAATAACATGCCATTGAGAAATATTACATTTTAATTTTGATATTTGTTTACAAGTATTACTAACGTTTAACATCATGTATACTTGATTAAGTATATATGAAGAACTCAGTAGAAAATAATAAGTAAGTGTAATTTTATAGCTTTGTGAAAAAAATAGTTCAAAATTGTTAAAATGATATAGTACTTTTCAACAGTTTAATGAGATTAAACTTCTTCGGTATTTTTCCGATGTCCCAAAATGTGTATGGGTTGGTTTAGGGGATGTAGCATGTAACTTAAGTACTTAGCCATTCATATGCTCTGCAGCAGAGGCGTCGCGTAGCCGGGGAAAGGGGAGGGTTTGCGGACCTTACCGGGTGACACCATTTATGGGGGTAGGGGGTGACACCAAGAACTAAAAAGGTTGCAAGATATTTAGAATACATTTTTTTACCAGTTCAATGAATGGTTAATTAATTTAAAAAAATAATTTAAGTAGGCCTACATAATGACGATCGCTAAAAGGAGGAACGGGGGTAACACCATGATCTAAATATGCAAACTATAGATAAAACAATGCTACACCCAGCTTTATTAAATACCGAGTGTAGAACACTTTAAAGCTTTTACCAGGGGGGGGGGGGTGACACCAACTGCAATAAATTGCAGAGAAAGAAAATATATAGGGGGGGGGGTGACTTCATGATGTGCCGCACCGGGTGGCACCAGACCTAACGTCGCCACTGCTATGCAGGGTCCCTGCTACTTCTATGCGAGAAATGTTTATATCTTGTGCATTGCTACAATGTCTTTACAACTGTCTATACAAGTTGGTGAACAGGTATACGAGAGTATTGAGCAATGTGTAGTAGCAGTGTTATGTTTATATTTGTAAATCAAAATAAATTAATACGCTGTTCGATTGTTATACCCAGGTTGAAGACAAAACGACGATATAAATGGTTCAGAGAAATACACACAATATTGTCATTAACTCAGATTCCCTAGCATTATAACTATGTATTCTAAAAATGTAGCCTACTTTACTAGTACGTATGTTAAAACCAAAAACGTTTATCACCAGATGTTGTTTTTGTTTAAATGTATGCAAGTCGTTAAGGGAAATTTTGGATAAAAAACACAAGTAAAATAGAAGGTGAATATATTAGACCAAAAATCTCTAATAGTGTAGCTTAAATAGTTCAAAAGGGCAATAGAAAATGAGTGTACGTTATAGACGAAACCGCAAGTTTATTGAGAAAACACATGCGACGGCGTGGTCTAGCTGTAGATCGCTAAACAGCAAAACCCCAAAGGCTAGAGTTCAAATCCAGGTTCAAAACAGCAGAACGTCTCTGAGTCAACCCAGCTCGACAGGTAGGCCCTACCTAACTCACGGTAGTGAAAATAAAACAGCTAAGCATAGTGCTGACCACACTATCCCTTCATATGCCAAGGTCACATAAACAGGACTGTTAGGTTTGAACAGTGAACTTCATACAGGTACCAATGACTTTTAAATATGATTTAAGAGAAAAGGACATACATTATCAAATTGTGAAGGTTTCTGAAAAATCGGAAATAAAGTGATGTTCTTCCTTTTTATAAAATATGTTCAAAAGTTGATATAAACCTTGATATGGTATGTAAGCGTTCTATCAGAAATTGCGTCTACCTGTTTACTCAGCGACAAACAAATAGACACACAGATAGGAAGACTCGCAAATAAGATTGCATACCCGGAATTTTTACAACACAGAAATGTATAAAACGTTGAAATTAAGTAAGAATAATTTCGGGTTTTGGCAGGGGCGTAGCGAGGTTGGGGGGGGGGGGGGGCGGGGGTGCGGACCGGGTGTCACCGGGTGACACCATTTAAGGGGGTGACACCAAGGCAAAAAATAGCAAAATATATAGAGAAAAACTTCAGGGGTTTGCAAATCGAAAGTTTGAGGGGGGTGGGGGGTGCAAATCGAAAGTCTGAGGGGGGGGGGGTGCAAATCGAAAGTTGGAGGGGGGGGGTGCAAATCGAAAATTTGAAAATTTGTCCCCGGCAAGGGTCGCTACGCCTCTGGGGGGTGACACCATAAGTGCCGCACTGGGTGACACCCGACCTCGCTATGCCACTGGGTTTTGGCATGATTACTACACTTCCCTATAATTCAAGAAGAAAAAAAACAGAGCACCAACAAGCGCACACCAAAATATTTCACGAGTAGTCTTTCATCTCGAAAATTTCAACCAAACAGCGGTCTATGTACATGTGTGGTAAATAAGCATTGTACTTTGACATAACTGCATCATGATTGCGTTAATATTCAGTACAAAACCTAAATTATCGACATTATATTTCAATTGGGTTAAATACGTTTCAAAATAATTGTAACGGTACGGATTAATTTTTTTTTTTATTAAACACGTTTTTAATTGGCTGATAAAGGAAAGGCGTGGTCGGACTACAACTATCCCACAGTTAGGACACTGTATAAAAAAAAAAAAGACTATTTTAAAAAAAAAAAAATTTGACACAAACAGTTGAAATATTTTATAATGACACCAGAAACAATCTCTTAAATATATATATATATATATATATTGATATTATTTTACTATTTGTGTGTCATCTAGTTGCAACTGTAGTTTCTATTATATGCTATTTCTATTAAATACTTTTAAAACTCACAGGTGTATATTTATTTGTGAGGTAAATCGACTAAGTTTGCTATATATAAATTATGTATATATTATTATGCAACATAAATGGATGGTGTCAGATACTCTAACTATCTTTTCCCATGAGATTTGTAGCAGTTTAAAATAGCTAGAATGTTAGATCTTTTAGTCGATAATGTTATGCTTGTACTAATATATGATGGTCAGTATATAGGGCGTTTTAAAAGACGTACTTACAAAATAAGGCATCGGATCAAGATATTGGTGGAGTTTTGGATTCTAAGAAAATATAATTTTAAGCACTTACACACAATGTGTTAGCTCTAAATTATGTTGCCTGGTTTTAATGTGTTTATATATGGGGCAGGGATTTGGAGTGAAGCCTTGAGGAGTAGAGTGGGATGTTTAAATTCAAGGGAGTTATATCAGCAGTCATACAAATATATCACACTCAATATACATTTACATGTCATATCATCAGTTACACAAACACGTCAGAAACTTTGCGATGTATATATGTTTATAGGCACACACACACACATATTTACATATATATATATATATATATATATATATATATATATATATATATATATATATATATATATATATATATATATATATATATATATATATATATCACAAACATTACTCTGTAGTACTACTTATCACAAGTCAAACAAACTTACCAAAAACATTAAATTGCTTGTTAAAAAATAACATTACATCAGCCATTATAACTGAAGTGATTAATATAATCAGTGATGTAAATATATTTTTAAAATGTCATAATAATTATATTACTTCTTAATTCAGATATATGAGCAGTGACACAAATACATCACAAACATTTCATCAGACATAACATCAGACATTACATCAGCCATTACATCCGACATTACATCAGCCATTACACCTCCCCTATATCACCAACAATCTACCACAAGCTGTCTCTATAGACTTTGATCACCTCTCTATAACATCACACCTAGTCGTCAACATTTAACTGGCTGACCTTTGCTCCCGGCGTTTCTAGAAAATTCCCGCGACAACTCACTCTGTAGATAAAAGGAGCTCATCAAACTATCAAACACTTACACTAGTTGAGTACCACACTAGACCTCATCAAACTATCAAACACGTACACTAGTCGAGTCCCCCACACGATGGGGTATAAATTCTAGCATGTACTGGATGTTGACAGGGGCGTAGCGAGGGAGGGGCGGGGGGTGCGGACCGCACCGGGTGACACCATTTAGGGGGGTGACACCAAGGCAAAAAATAGCAAAATATATAGAGAAAAACTCGAGGGGGGGGGTGCAAATCGAAAGTTTGAGGGGGGGGGGGGTGCAAATCGAAAACTCGAGGGGGGGGGGGTGCAAATCGAAAGTTTGAGGGGGGGTGCAAATCAAAAATTTGAGTTTGTCCCTGGGAAGGGTCTCTATGCCTCTGGGGGGGTGACACCATTAAGTGCCGCACCGGGTGACACCCGACCTCGCTACGCCACTGGATGTTGATACACTCTGACCAGCGAATCACGGTCGTGTTGCAGTAAACAGGTAAGTTTGTGGTATTGTATGGTAAACTATATAGACAATCCATGGTCAATTTTATATTATTGATAAACTATACAGACAAGCTATGGTCAACTTTATATTATTGATACATTTTCTTTAAAGTTTAGCTTAAAAGTATTAGGTTACTATTTTCAACTTGGCTATCCATGAGGTAAGATAAATTATAGTTCTTCTACATTTCTTACCTGGGCATATGAAGGGGCATATGAAGGGATACTATTGTCAGTACTATGCCCAGCAGTAAATAATTTCACTATCGTGAGTCAGTTACCTACACTTCTTGAGTAAAGAAAGATGTGTCTATTTAGACACCAATATAGCATTTTTGGGAAACCGACAAATATTTGATACTTGGCGTTTCAAATATGGCGTTTCAAATATTCTAATGTAACTACCTCCTCAACCAGAGGGTTACCTAATATGTTAAATCCTAATTATAATCCTAAATATAACATTCACGAGGTCAGTAGATATTTTACATGAACAACACTCTGTGAAGATCTTCTTTAAACTATTACCTCAATATAATGTGTGGTCAGGGAATATTTACACTTTTTTTTGTGATTTTTCCCCAGGAAGATTTCAGAAAATGAACACCCCCATTCTAATCGCTTTTGCCGCTTCCTTGGTGCTGCTTAGCTATACATCAGCTAGGAGCGTGGATGGATTGGACTCGGAGTTGAAACGAGCTTTTGACGAGGTGTTTTCTCAAAATCTCAAGAGGGCATTCGATGAGACCACTTCGGTAATGATTGTTCAATGATATTATATTATATATATATATATATATATATATATATATATATATATATATATATATATATATATATATATATATATATATATTTTAATATATATATGGACCATCTGCTAACTCTATTCAGTACAAATAGCCTCACTCGAGACGTTAGGGTTAGTGATCGAGCGCTTTACCACCACACAACAAAGTCTCACATTATTTTTTTACAGCTATTCCTAAATAAATCTCTATGGCGCTTATTAACAGGTCTAATACAAACAGTAGTTCCAGCTACTAACATTTGTTTTTTTCTACTTGCAGGCATTGGATGGGTCAAAACGTTCTGGGGATCTACAACGCCGTGGTTTCTGGAAAAATCTCTGGAACGGCATCAAGACGGTGTGGAACGAGAACAAAGGTGCCATCATCGACTCAGCTATTGGTTATGTGAAAACTCTAAAGAAAGAAGACCAGCTTCCTGTAGAGACAGAAGGCGACGATGGAAACAACGACGAGGGTGATGAAGAGGATTAGGACGATGAAGAGAGTGAAAAGGAGTTTATTGAATTCCTACAAATCGTGAATGGTCAATAGAAAGAAAAAATCTTTGCTTCAATTTACAAAATGTTGCGGTTTTTAAATTTTAAATTTGAAGGATCAAAAAATAGTTGATGTAAGTCGACTTTTGTTTGGAGTTTGTAACAAACGTTTGAAATAAATTAAATCATACACACTTGAAATATGTTGTCGGTTTGATATGTCTGTGCGTAGCACATATTGTATACGAGGATACTTAAATACAACCATAGAGTCATTATATTTTTTACACATTTTTATATATATTGACAACAAAAATGACGATGTTCGAATTCATATTTTTTTAAAATATTATCACAAACTATTTTAACTCTAAATTTATTAAAAACGTTGCAATTTCAAACTGTATCGAACGGTAGACGTATTATCAAGGGGGAGGGGGAAAGAGATGGGTGAGGGGGGGGGGGGGCTCCGCCCGCAGAGATGCACCGAAAACACATGCAATTTTAAGTTTTCCACTGTTTTTACACCTCAGTACATCATATACGGAGTATAGGGGACTTGTTTTAACTGGGTAAAAATTATGAATCCAGATTTATTAAAATCTGCTAGGCGTATGAAGAGATAGTCTGGTAAGCGTTAAGACCAGCCGCCTTTTCTTTACCTAACAAGAGTTAGGTGTTCTTCAGAACTGAAAGTACACTGTGTACACGATTTTGTCATCTTAAGGATGGATGTACGTATGTAAAGGTTAGATCGATTCAAATATTCGCCTCTGATGTTCACAGGTTAACTGGTTTACATAAGGCTTCATTACATCAAATTAGTGTCACAATGGGGTCGAGTCAGTAAAGCTCATGGTTGCTAAACCGAAAAGTCTCGAGTTCGAACCCTCGGGTAGATGAGGCTCGTTAGCTGGGGACAGCAACTCTTCTAGGAGAGACAACTCCAAAATCAAACAATTGCTGCCTTGTAGTTTGTTCTTGGTTGGACAAAGGCTATGGAAGAAAATCGAAAAAGAAAGCAGGCTGAAATCAGTGTCAACGGCCTAAATGGCGCATAACCAGTTGACACGTATACTTAAATGTGTTGGAGGGGGATCCCTTCTAATATAAAAATTAAGAATGAAGAAGAAGAAAAAAAGTGTCACTGTAGCTAAGTTCAAAATAAGTTTACATTATGCTTCTCTATTGTTTACTGGTTTACGCAATGCTAATCGTTTAATAATTATTTAGTGTGCACACATAGATAAGGAGAATCATTCTAAAGTGATTTAAAGTGAGATACATACAAAAGAAGCATATCCGTTTTCAGTGTTAAGCTGTGGAATTGAAAAGATTCGTTAAAGGAATAGTGTTTTATTTTTTACTTTCTCGTATACAGAGTATACATGAAATAATGTAATATTGCACAAAAATCACAAAAATTTGACAGTTTTCACTGTTTTACTTTTCAGTACTTCAACATCAACGGACTTATTTTAATCGGCCAAAAATTCTGAATCCAGATATATCAAAATTTCGGCGTTTTACGCGTAATCGAGTAGGTAAAACTGGACTTGACAATTCTGTGTGTGTGTGGGGGGGGGGGTGGGGGTGTGTGGGGGTGTGGGTAGGTGTGTGTGTGCATGTGGTTGTGTGTGGGGGTGTGGGGTGTGTGTGTGTGTGTGTGTAAACACGATAACTTTAGTAACGTTACAGATAAGTTGATGAAATTTCATATATAAGTATTATATCAAAGTATTATATCAAAGTTGTAGTTCTGTATCAGCTTTTTAGCAATTTCCGATTACCGGAAGTGGGACTTATTGTACTTTTTATTTTATCAAAAGCATATAACTTTAGTACTGTTTCAGATGGATAAACAAAATTTCACATGTAAATAAAAGATCAAATTTTCAGACTTCTCCTCAATTTTTGAGTAATTTCAATTGACCAGAAGTAGTAATTAACGCTATTTCCGGTTTCTCAAAAAAACGCATATGAATTTATAAAAAACTAATAATAGTATTATACAAATATTGTTCTCTTGGTAAGCAATTCTTTTTTTTTTACGATATTCTACTCTATTTTAAAAAGTTTAAGTATTTAAAATGGAGTTCCTATCCCCTTTTGTTTGTATAAGAATATTCAAGAAAGTTTAGGGGAGATCACTCCCGGTTTATTTACGATATTCTTCTTTATTTTAAAAAGTTTAAGTAATTAAAAATGAATTAAAAATCATGTCTTTGTCACGATATATAAGAAAGTGTAGGGGAGATTACTCCCGGTTTTTTTTCTACGATATTCTATTCTATTTTTAAAAAGTTTACGTATTTAAAAGTTGATGTCTATATCCTGAGTTGCCATCCTCGTTGTGTCATATAAGAATATTCGAGAAAGATTATTGGAGATATATACCGCTATATTTTCTTTGAATTGAATATTATTTCAAGGAAAACAAAGTATTGACTTATTGTCTCAGTTTTTAAATAAGAGACTCAAAATTTGTAGGTATTCATCCATATTTTTTTAAAATTTTGGACATAATTTCAGCATGTAGTAAATTTATGTAAACAAACAAAAAAAAAAAAAAAAAAAAAAAAAGTAAATTTATGTAAAATATACCGGGAGTGATCTCCCCTAAACTTTCTCGAATATTCTTATAAAAAATTAACAGGGGATGGGAACTCGGGCTATAGACATGATTTTTAATCCATTTTAAATACTTAAAGTTTTAAAAATAGAATAAAATCTCGTAGACAAATTAATTGCACACCAAGTGAACGCCAAATAAAAAAGCGCATAATAGTGCGCAATATTATTAGTACTTTTAAAATTTACATTAGTTTTTTGAGAAATCGGAAGTAGCGTAAATTACTACTTCCGGTCAACGGAAATTACTCAAAATTTAACAGGAGGTAGAGAATTAGATCTTTTACTTACATGTGAAATTTCATTTATCTATCTAAAATAGTACTCAAGTTATAGGCTTTTGAAAAATTCAAAGTAGGAAAAGTACCACTTCCGATTATCGGAAATCGCTCAAAAGTTGATACGGATCTACGATTTTGATAAAATACGTATATGTGAAATTTCATCAACCTAGCTGTAACGGTACTCAAGTTATCGTGTTTACACACGGACAGACAGACAGACAGACACACAGACACACAGACACACAGACACACAGACATACGGACAAGATTGCAAAATTATGTTATTCCGTATCAGTGAGGTGTAAAACGTCGAGATTTGTAAAAATCTCGATTTTTTTTTCTGCACGATTACAAGACTTTCTCTATACTTCGTATATACGAGAAAGTAAAAATCCCTTGAATCATCATTTAATTACACATTTGCATTTTAAGTTTCAGGTTGGTTTTTAATTTTTATTTTTTCTTTATATTTAGACGTTTTGTATTAGATCTATGTATAAGTAAACCATCTTAAATGAATGAAAGCAGGCTACAAGTAAGAAAGAAATATTACTATTGTAAATCTGTATCAGTCCTCACCAGCCGATGATGAAAACTGTAATACTAAAGCGAAAACACACAACTGACTCTATAAATTACGTGTCTGAGGCGAAAAAAAAAACAAAAAAAAAACAAGTTAATAAAAAGTCTAGTGACAATTTAAGCGCAATTTCCTTATGTTATCCATAACAATTTCAAATCGAGATAAATCGCATATTCAGAAACGGTGCCCAAATATTAAAACGTTTATATCAGCATTTGACTATGATTAAAACCCGTCCTCTTGTTTGTAAACATTAGCACGTGGAAAAAAACGAGCGACGCGTAGCTCGCCTCTCTCTCTCTCTCTCTTGCCGCGCGCAGTGACGCGAACAATCCCACGTCGCGACAGGCTAGCCTCCCGTATCAGTCGAAAAAAAAGGGGGAAAAAGCCTACACGATGCTCAGTTTAAAAAAGTAGTAATTAATTTTTTTGTGACCGAACGAAAAGATATTTTTGAAAACTTTCTTTGGCAATATTGTTTTAAATTATGGCAGGAATCGATTGGTAAATGTTTCAAGTCGCTAAGTGGTCTGGTTGTCGAGATATGGGCTAAAAACTGCATTTTTTTGAGGTTTTTTTTTTTGCTTTTCCGGGAAATCCAGGAAGGAATTCCGATAATTAGGAGGAGATACGACTTAAAGCTGCGGACATCCATCCATCCATCCATCCATCCATCCATCCATCCATCCATCCATCCATCCATCCATCCATCCATCCATCCATCCATCCATCCATCCATCCATCCATCCATCCATCCATCCATCCATCCATCCATTCATTCCCAGAAATGACGAGTTAATAATCGCAATTCTCCAGAATGGGAATTGCACTAAAAAGTAGTAAAATTGTGTAACGAAATTTTTTTTTTATAGCCGTCTAGCAATAACAAAATATGAATTACTATACAAACAAAAATTCATTAATGACTTAAAGATATCAAAGTATCTCTTCCTAAAATATTCAAATTAGAAAATAATACATACTATATTTTGGTCCTTAGACATAAATTTAAATTCATGTAGCTCTAAAAGGCTGACAATAGTGAAGCTAATGCCTACTGACTTACATATTAAATAACTGAACAGTAAAGCACAACCAACTGAGTGGTTTGCAACTTGTATTTAAGATTAAGTATGAGAATAAATAGCGAAAAATAAAATTACCAGATTGTAGTTTTACCCGACATGAGTAAATCATTTACACTAACAACAGATGCATCTTCTTATGGTATAGGTGCCTGTCTATTGCAAGAAGTCGATGGACAATTACATTTTTAACTGTACATCAGTCGGAAACTCTCTCAAGCAGAAAAGAACTATGCTATAATAGAAAGGGAAGGCTTGGCATTATTTTGGAAAATAACCAAGTTGTAAAAGTACCTATTAGGGACACCTTTTACGTTAATGACTGACCTACAAAGGAAATAATTTAAACAATGCTAAGTTAACAAGACGGGCATTACTACTACAGAACTACAACTATAACATTGTCTACATCCCAGGTATACAAAATCATATCCCTGATACTTATCTAGGTCATAATAATATACACACAAGTTCTGTTAAACAGTTACTGATATAGGTAACACCAACAGAGTTTCTTCCAGGCATCTCTTCTACCGCCCCCCCCCCCCCCCCGAACGAAATGAAATTTAAATAATTTATTTAGAAAATATATACTTTTAACAGTGTCCGCCCCCCCCCCCTCCCCCCGAAAAAAGTCTACCGCCCCCCCCCCCCTCCCGAAAATTTCAAGTGCCCCCCCCCCCCCCCCGCAGAAAAATGTCTGGAAGAAACACTGAACACCAATATGACAGGAGATTCGTATGTGTTCTGGTGAACTTAATGGGTTGAATGAGAAATGTCTGGTGTGGGGTGATGGTGTTGATAATTTGTAACTTACGTGAATACCCTAGGTAGTTTCCAATATAGTATGACACCAATGATATTTTGAATGTATGTTTTCTTCTTTAGGTTGATGTTAAAACTAATATACATGTGAGACATATTCTGGAGATAATGGGATTCTGTGTGCACGGGGGTTTCGAGTAATGTGATATTATGACATGATACTTATTATACTTCAGAACATTGGAACTGTTATGTTACACACATTTGTCTATATAGTCAATAGATATTTATCTTTGCATTAAGAAAATGGACAACAACACGGACTGAATATATCTAGAAGCACGTCAGTCCTAATGATGTAGAATTGGTTGTCATATTGACGATAGGATATGATACAGTTAAAAGTTAACTTTTCAGTTTCGCCTGCAAAAAAAAACACATGCCACATAACTTTAACAAAACTTTAATAATTGTTATCAAAGATGTGTCAACTCTTTCGGTTTTATAAAATAAAGACACCCAGCTTTAAATTAGTGAACCAACATTGCCGTTGGTACAGCCCAGAGGCGTAGCGGGGGAGGGGAGAGGAGCGGAGGGGTACATTATTATGTCCCCGGGCGCCGACCTTAGGGGCGCCAAAATGGGTTGGAAAAACAAATTAAAGTCTCATTTTAGCGGCAGTTTTGCATTATCAATATCAAAAATATATGGGTGGGGGGCTGCAAATCGAAAGTTTGAAGGGGGGGGGGGGGGTGGAAATCGAAAGTTTGAAGGGAGGGAGGGGTGCAAATCGTAAGTTTGAGGTGGTGCAAATTGAAAGTTTGAGGGGGGGGGTGCAAATTGAAAGGTTGCTCCCGAGGGGACGTCAAATTGAAAGTTTGTCTCCGGGCGCCGGAAAGGGTCGTTACGCCTCTGGTACAGCCTAAAACTTCTAGTCAGTATCTCTTTTTGGCTTTTCTGACTTCAACTGGCAATATCCTGTTGTTTCTGTCTATTTACGGGAAAAGGACTATAGATGTGTAATTTGACTACATTTGAACAAGCGAGGGGCCATATTTAACTCGACAACACTGTCTGTAGAACTAAATCAAGGTTATAAAGTGACGGAAGCTATAATGAATTAGAAACAGCAACTTTATACCGATTTGTATTATTTTTTTTGCCTCAACAGTGGAACTATTTGGACTCCTGTGTTGGTAATTAGCACCGTTTTGTTTTAATTACTCTGCTCTTCATTTTAATTAGCCATCGGTACCAGTTACACATGAATTATAGGCCTACATTTTTTTAAATTTTATATATGTTTCAGAAATAAATTTTATAAATAGTTATCGGTCAAAACACAAAGTGTTTTTCTACACGATTAACGATATTGGTGGCAAAGCAAAGAAATAACAAAATAGCTAAAATCCGACATATTTAATAAACATAGGCTACCAATACCTATTAGAAAAACTAAAACAAAATATATACACTATTAGTCAACACATATTTAATACCCACAATGTTTAAGTGTCTGATTTTTTTTTCTTTATAATTTTAATAGAGTGAATACCCTTTCTACTATTTCGAGCTACTGATTTAAATTCGAACGAATCTCGCGTCTAGATGACTAATAATCACAAATAACGCCTCTCAGTAGCTAAATCAAGAACAAAATTAGCATTGGAAATGTGCCCGTAGAAATAGGATCAGCATGACTATTCGATTATATTGTCATAATTAATCGATTAAATACTAACCGCCCAGACAGAGTACATGAAATTAGTATAATCAACGACTACGATTACTGAACTGTATCGCTTGTCGAATTTCGTCCAGCAGCGGCTTTACTGTAATGGATTCAAGAACGGCAACTCTCAAGACTGAGTTCCCCATTTTTCACCAGCGGTTCACTCCCCTTTATAGTTTAGCGACGTAACGAATGTGTTTATTACCAACGAGGGCCGTCAATTTTGGGTCGCGCATGGCTGACCACGGGCGAACGCGGACTACTAGAGAGGGATATAAACGGCGACTGGTCAGACTAGCAGTTAGAGCCGGTCAGGACAAGTTTAACTTTCAACTAGCGGACCTACATCAAGCACGGTGAGGTACGTGTATATCAAGATTCTGCACACCTTAAAGGCCAATACCTCATACTAAGTAAGTATTTTTAGATTATTTTCATATATCTTTATTACAATAGTTTATCGTTAAACGCTAGTTCAATTTATAATAAGTCTATCTAGAATAGAATCATCTAAAATTTGGGATTTTGAATAGACCTAAGTAAAAATAAGTTTATAGTTAAGGTTTAAGAATAGAAGTAGGGCTAATGTTAAGCCTTGGATAAAAATTAGCCCTAGAATTAAAATTAGGACTACGGTATACGTTAACAATAGCTAATAACATTTACGATGTTATACTGTTATAGATATGTATACAAGTAGAAGTTGGGTTAATGTAAGCTTTGTATAAGGATTAGCCGTATGATTAAGGTTAACACTATCGTAAGCATTAACAACGGTTAATGATAGTTGGGATATTACAACTAACATACTAATACGTCTTTTTTTTCTTTGGATGATTACATTTTATGAAGACGTGTAGCAGAAAAACACAAATTTTATTCTAATATGAGAGTAAAGTAAAATGCGAAAACACTAAGAAAAAAAACACGTTTACTGTTTTTATATATTGTTTATTTACTTCAAGAAATAGAAATTTAATTCATGACTGAGATGTAATCAGTCAGCCATACAATATTTTAGTCTCATTTTGCAGGTTGTATATAATTTAATTTACTGTTTCACAGTTATTGCAAAAGATATCCCTACAACAAGATCTTTGTTTTTCTTTTAGCTTTATTGTATGCTGTAGCTTTAGTGGTCACGTGGGTTCTATATTTAGATTAGTTTAGATATCGGAACTCGTTATCTCAACGGGGTGAAAAATTCGTTAGATAAAGGATGTAAACACTAATAAAGGTGAAATGGGTTCATAGACCTGCTATATCACCAACCCACAGGGGCGTAGCGAGGGGGGGGGGGGCGGGGGGTGCGGACCGCACCGGGTGACACCATTTAGGGGGGTGACACCAAGGCAAAAAATAGCAGAATATATAGAGAAAAACTCGACGGGGGGGGTGCAAATCGAAAGTTTGAGGGGGGGGGGGTGCAAATCGAAAACTTGAGGGGGGGTGCAAATCGAAAATTTATCCCCGGTAAGGGTCGCTACGCCTCTGGGGGATGACACCATTAAGTGCCGCACCGGGTGACACCCGACCTCGCTACGCCACTGCCAACCCAAATTATGTAGGTTTTTAAACCTCGTAATTTCTTTACCTAAACCAAGGCGTTCGCATAATTAGAAGTTATTCTTAGTAATGTATGCAATGAATAAGCGTAAATACATTATAAATCGTGACGTGTCAACCTTATTATGACACGAATTGTAGCCTACTCTACTTGGTTATGGGGCAAGTGAAGTAGAGTTCACCTGTTTATGTGACCTCGCCGTTTGAAGGGATTGTGTTGTGAGCTCTATGCCCAGCCGCCTTTACTTTCCCTAACGTGGGCTGGGTTGACTCAGGGACCTTCTACTGACTTGAACCCGGATTCGAACTCGCGACTTTCTGGCTAGCAGCATTGCGCTCTACCGCTAGACCACTGCGTCTCAGCTAAATTCCGAACCCGGCAGTAAACTTATAGTTCGCGCATTTAATCTTGTGTACCCGTGTTTATCTCAGAATGTTAGCAATCATAGTCTGTTTAATCTACTATCAAACGTTTAGCTACTGTGAGCTTTCCAGCTGAAATGAGTACCCAGTAGCACGAAGGCACGATATTGCTGTAGCCCTAAATACCTTGATATTCTATTATTTAAAACGTTTATTGGCTGAGAAAACGTTTTCAGTTAAAATAATTAAAATTACACTATAGGTCTAGCAAAATATACAGGTCAGTTAATTATATAATTTAACTTATTATACAGTTTTCGGATTATAAAAACAATCTGTTGGTTAACTGTCAAATTCCAGTGTTACTTAAGTATTTACGTATAAGATCAAAGATCAGGTTTAGGGAAACCGGAAGGAATTAAACGATGAAGAGTTTTTGTTTTGTAGTTTGTGAATTCTGTTAATAGACGGCTACATTTTGTTCTTTAGTAAAATTCTTATTTCCGAAATAGAAATAAAACGATAAATAAAATTAAAACTAATGTATTATATAAAACTAATACTAATGATTAAGAAAATGAAACTGTTATGTATAAATAAAAGCTAACGGTACAGTTTATAATCTAAGGTGTAGTATATGTATATATACTTTCTAATAATACTTGTGTGGATTGTTATGATTCTACCATTTGTCTTAAAAGTGGGTAAACTGTAACTGCTTGTTCTATAATAGGGTCAGAGTAGCTGCAAGATAGATTAGCGAATCACGTGACAGCCGATAACCTCTATGACCTACTAATTACACCAACCGCCATGCCTTATGCGCCCTCGATCCCATTCACACACTCCCGTATAACATTTAGGCTAACAGCATTCCGTCCAAATTATTCTCTCCCTTTCGTTCAACTGCTCGGTTATGCGAGAATAAGCCGGTACTTGTTATTCCCCTTTGTGTGTGAATGGCGAGTTGATTTCCTCCCTTTGGATATGTCATCGTGCATTACTATGGCGTCATTAGCGCGGGGAATGAGTGCGATTGCGCCTTAGGCACCGAGGTGGATCTACATCAGAGGCGTAGCGAGGGGGGGGGGGGCGCGGACCGCACCAGGTGACACCATTTAGGGGGGTGACACCAAGGCAAAAAAATAGCAAAATATATAGAGAAAACTTTTAGGGGGGGGGGGGTGCAAATCGAAAGTTTGAGGGGGGGGGGTCGCTGCGCCTCTGGGGGGGGGGGGTGACACCATTAAGTGCCGAACCGGGTGACACCCGACCTCGCTACGCCACTGATCTACATACATCACACATTTGCAGGATGGGGATTTATTGGAAAGCATGAGCATCATATCATGAGGTAAAAATGTTATAATTACATCAGACCCTATAGTAACAGTGTTATAATTACAACAATGAATAAGGTAATAGTGTTATAATTACATCATGCATGAGGTAGGCGTTTTTTTTTATAATGAAAACGTATGGACGTGTAGGAGAGAGGTATAATTTCAACGTAATTATGGGTAAGGGAGTGTTATAATTACATCGTATGAAGTTATAGACGAGTTTTATAGCTACATCGTAACATGATATACGGGAGCGTTTTCTTACTCCATCGTATTAAGGTATACGGGGGAGTTATATCTAAAAGGGTAGAGAATGTTATGATTATTGTTGCATGATATAGGAGAATGTTATAGTTACGTCATAGCATAAGTTAGCCGAGTCTAACCAATACATGGTAGAAAAGTTAAGAGGACTGGGCCGCCATAAAAAAAAACGTTATTAATAATAAAAATTGATAAGTTCATGTGGCTTGGCAGAAATAATTTTTGTATAATTAATTAATTTTTTTTTTTACAATAAACTACTGTAATTAGCAGTACAAAATTGTTGTAATTAATCCCCAGGATGACATCTGTGTTGACGGTTCTCAGCGTGCTGAGTGTGGTGCTGAGTTTAGCAGTTGTACAAACTTGTTGTAATTAATCCCCAGAATGACCACTGTGTTGACGGTTCTCAGTGTGCTGAGTGTGGTGCTGAGTTTAGCAGTTGTACAAACTTGTTGTAATTAATCCCCAGAATGACGTCTGTGTTGACGGTTCTCAGCGTGTTGAGTGTGGTGCTGAGTTTAGCAGTTGTACAAACTTGTTGTAATTAATCCCCAGAATGACCACTGTGTTGACGGTTCTCAGTGTGCTGAGTGTGGTGCTGAGTTTAGCAGTTGTACAAAATTGTTGTAATTAATCCTCAGAATGACGTCTGTGTTAACGGTTCTCAGCGTACTGAGTGTGGTGCTGAGTTTAGCAGTGAGCGAGACCCTGCATCCGACAACTTTCATTAACGAGAAGAACACAGAGTGCTACAATGTCCACAGTGTCTCCAGAATCTGCTTCGGTGTAAGGCAGCTTTCGATTTATATCACTAGCTTTCTCTCTATCTTTACCTGTCTCAATATCTCTCTCTGTATCACACTCTCTCTGGTTTCTATCTATCTTCATAAATCTCTCTCTTTTTATCCGGTTATCTCTCTATACCTTCTGTTCTCTCCAATACTCTCTGCGTACTCACTCGTCTCCCTCTGTCTCTATCTTTCTCTATCTTTCTCTAAATGTCTCTCTTCTCTGTCTTACCTCAGTTACATCTCTGAAATCTCCCTCTATTTCTTAGTCTTCCTATCTCGTTCTCGCTTTTCTACTCCCTGAGTATTTGTTTCTATAACAAGCTTTACGTGTACTCAACACATCTCAATAGCTCTCTTTTTTTCTGTAGCCATCTCTGTTTCTGTCTCTGAATATTTTTTCCAATACTTTTTTCTTCTCTCACTATATATATATATATATATATATATATATATATATATATATATATATATATATATATATATATATATATATATATATATACATATATCGACAAACACTAGCGTTGAACGAGATCCCCATGTCTAAGAGTCATTTGTTCTCCCATAGCATCACGTGACTCGGGGGTAATTGACATCACACAGCCTCGCTCGTTAAGCTTAAGTTTAATCTCCGCGTCTATCCTGTGACCATCAACATTCTGAGGATTTGTATCTCCCCCCCCCCCCTTCCTCATGTTTTTGTCCCCTTTGACCATCAACATGGTCATTACTCTCTCCACGGTGTTTTCGTCCCCTCTGACAATCAACAAGGTCATCATCTCTCCGATGTTGATGGGGAAAAAAGGTCTGTGTGGCCGAGTCGGTAAAGCCAAAGGTTGCTAAAATCGAGTTCGAACCCCCGGATAGATGAGGCTCGATATCATGGACTTCAGCTCTTCAAGGAGAGACAACTCCAAAATCAAACAACTTGTTTGTTCTTGGTTGGATATAGGCTATGGCAGTAGCGTAGCGGGGGGGGGGGGGGGCGGGGTGACATATGTCCCCGGGCGCCGACCATAGGGGGCGCCAAAATGGGTTGGAAAAATAAATTGAAAGGTTGAGGGGGGTGCAAATCCAAGGTTTGAGGGGGTGGGTGTAAATCGAAAGTTTGAGGGGAGAAGGGTGGGAATCAAAATCTTGACGGGGGGGGGTGCAAATCAAAATCTTGAGGGGGTGCAAATCGAAAAGTTCGTCCCCGGGCGCCCGGAAGGGTCGCTACGCCTCTGGGCTATGGAAAAGAATCCAAATGAAAAGCAAGCTGAAATAGGAGTCAACGGTCTATATGGCGCTAAACAATTTTATTACTTAATTGTTTTGAAGAGAACGAAGAAGAAATAGTGTTGAAAAACATTCAAGCAATTGTCTATCAGTCTCGCCGATCATTAGAATTGCAATTGCCCGGAGATCAGGACAATGTGGAGGGCTCTAAAAATGTAACAGAAACATATATCATTATATAAAGTTAATATTACTATGTTTTTCAACACTATGATTATGTCTGTCATTTCTAGTAAACTATTGAACCAACACAACGAAAATATCCTTACTTATAATACATTTTTTTTTAAATATGTACATATATGTATATATATATATATATATATATATATATATATATATATATATATATATATATATATATATATATATATAAGCAACAATAAACAGTTCGCCATAGTCTACTTCCCCCCCCCTAACTACGTCTCATATATTTACCCCCCCCTTAACTACGTCTCATATATTTACCCCCCCCCCCCACTAACTACGTCTCATATATTCCCCCCCCCCTAACTACGTCTAATATATTTACTCCCCTCCCTAACTACGTCACATATATTTACCCCCCCCAACTACGTCTCATATATAACCCCCCCCATCTACGTCTCATATATTTACCCCCCCTAACTACGTCTCATACATTTACCCCCCAGTGTGCTGTACGTCATAACGATCAGTTCGCCATAGTCTACTCCTCCCCCCCAACTACGTCTCATATATTTACCCCCCCCCTAACTACGTCTCATATATGTACCCCCCCCCCTAACTACGTCTCATATATTCCCCCCCCCTAACTACGTCTCATACATTTACTCCCCAGTGTGCTGTACGTCACAACGATCAGTTCGCCATAGTCTACGAGAAGTGCTGCATGAACGACCCTGAGTACAGAGATTACTGCACGTCTTTAACCCCTGAACCCCTGCGACGTGGAGGAATCTGGCACTTGAACTACCAGAAAAAATGAGCATCACGTCTCCTTGTCTTCTAGAACTCAACCGGCACAGAATCACGGTCTAAAACCGTAATAACAAATTAATAATTTTAAAATTTTCTGAGCTTGATATTTTAAAAATTATAATCTAAATTACTGCATTTTAGGGGTTTAAAATGCTCCGTTACTTTAGAAAAAGTATGACATTTATATTAGAATTCTTGTTTATTCAAAATTACATTTGTATTACATATAATTATATCATTCGAAAGATTTTAACTTACAATTCCTTGTCTAATTCAAATGATGCTTTATTTTTTGCAGAATATAAAGCAAAAATAAAAAATTTAGATTAGGTAAGATACAGTTTATGTTGCATTCCAAAAGAAAGCATAGATTGTTTTACTAAATTTACATATACTTTTAAATATTTAAAATGTTTTTGATTCAGAAATAAAATCATTTTAATAAAATTGTATTATGTTTTTCTTTTTTATTAAAGACTTTTATTTAACTTACTCTGTTATGTACTGCTAACCCGTAGGTCTCGAGTTCGAATCCGGGTTCAAGTCAGTAGATCGTCCCTGAGTCCACCCAACTCTGATGGGTAGGCCTACCTAACTCACGTTAGGTAAAGTAAAGGCGGCTGGGCATAGTGCTGACCACACTATCTCTTCATATGCCGAGGTCACAGAAACAAGTGAACTCTACTTCACTTGCCCCATAGACCGTGTGATTTGAAAGGGAACTTACTTTTACTCAGTTTTGTTCGTGTGTGGCTCAGGACATCTTGGAATAATAATTTAACGCATTTCCAATGTGCCAGTTCCAGTTCTTGGATGACAATGCCGGAATAACTAAATTTGTATTCAAATTTGATAGACAATTTAATCCAATAATACCAGGGGAGATAACAAGATAAAATACTATAGATCAATTGTTAAAAGCAGATAACTCAGTGTTTGAGATCACAAGCTACGACTTTAAGGATTTAATGCAGACTTTTTTTTTTTTTCATGTGCTGACAACTTTATTTCGAACAAAAGGAAAAAATAATTCTCACATAAACATATTTTTTTAAAGAAAAAGGCTTTTATAAAAGCACTAGAAAAAAATCACAAAGCAAATATGCACTAAAACGTAAAGAATATATTTATTTTAGTGTAACACCACTGAACATGTTGTTTTAAATAAATAAACCTAGGAACTAGAATCTAGATCTAGACTAGATCCCAGAGTAGTAGAGAGTCTAGAGAAACTAGATCCAGATCTATTAATTAATTACTATTACTCTAGCTACTCAATATATCTCTGAGGTGTGGTTAATGTAATATCTAGGATCTTAAAATACAAGTGTTTTTTTTTTTACTGCAGCTATGGCAGAGGTTGGTTCTCGCTCAAAATTTTATGCTTACAACTCTATGCTATGTCTTTTAAAAGCCTTAGAAGGAAAGTATGTAACTGTAGAGATCCGTAATGATAAAGTGATTAAAGGCTTTTTAGATATGGTTGAATCAAATATGAACCTGAATATGTCAAGTGTAGTTCTGACAGATGTGGTGGGCAGATCAAAGCAGTATGCAAGATTTTACATTCAAGGTAGACAAATTCGTTATGTTATGATACCAGATGATGTGGACATTATCAAGGCTATGAACTGGCAATTGGGCAAACATGAATACTTCAGAGTTAAAGAGAGAAAAGAGCAAGTAAAATTGTTTCAAAGAAAAGTTAAAAGCAGTGAAGAAAGAGCTGCAAAAAGGAAGGAATGATGTATACAAATGTAAAATGAAAATGTTGGCTTGGAATTTGTGGGAAATGGAATTGAAAAGGAATATATTGTACATATTTGTTTTTAATATTTGATTCTGTTGATGCAATAGTTTATTAAACAAGCAGTTGGCATTTAATTATTATAAAAAAAAAAAAAAAAATAAATAAACCTAGGAGCTCAGTTATGAAGATTATATTTCCTTTACTAGGGAATTCATTTATAGGTTTGCTATCTAAATCCTATTTATTCTAATGCATATTTTTCATTTTTCATATTTTTTTGTGAGTTGTGGACATAACAAATATTTTTCTTAAAAACACTTTTGTGAGACTAGTATTCAAACGAGAGTAATGTATACATTAAAGAATAAACTCAGTACATAAAATTATCGGGCAGATACAATGTATATTATATAATAGTGTATAATAATAATGTATATTATATCTGTTATCTTGACTTTATGGGCGTTTCCACCTGGTTACCAAATGTAAACAAACTTTTCAATGTGTTTTAAAGCTGTTAGTTAGCAAGGTAGTTTTTTTTTTTTTCTCTCCGTTATTTTTCCATATAAAAACTTTGTAGACCATAGAACATCTTCGGAAACGTATGTATCTAGTCTTATAATGAACCCCGAAGAAAGTCCACTGCCCCCTACCTACCCCGAACGATATGGATATTTTATAGAAAGCATACACTTTTACCCCCCTGAAAATTTTAGTCCCCCCCCCCACCACCTCGAAAATATTAAGTGCCCCCCCCCCCCCCGCCCGGTAGAAAAAGTCTGGAAGAAATACTGACCCCAACATCTTAAATAGGGCTACTACATAGACGTAGCGAGGGCGGCGGGGAGTTACATATTTCCCCGGGCGTCGACCCTAGGAGGGCGCCAAAATGGATTGGAAAAAATTAAAAGCTCATTTTAGCTGCCAAATTGAAAGTTTGTCCCTGGGGTAGGGTGCCTAATTGAAAGTTTGTCCCCGAGGGTAGGGTGCCTAATTGAAAGTTTGTCCCTGGGGTAGGGTGCCTAATTGAAAGTTAGTCCCCGGGGTAGGGTGCCTAATTGAAAGTTAGTCCCCGGGCGCCGGGAAGGGTCGCTACGCCTCTGTAGGGCTATATTAAATCAAAATCCCGCCCCGTAAAACGAAACATACGGCTAGTGCTGGTGTAATTGATAAATAGATCTAGTTAGTAGAGCGTGACAATAAGCAAGCTGTTGAAGTAGCATGAACCAGATTAGAACTGATTAGATCAGACTGAATACTTTACATGTTGCGATCGATTTTAAAGCGAATATGCATGTATATTTGTTATAGATTATTTTGGTTGTGTGTTAGTAATTTTTTGCTGACCAACCATGCAAATGCTGTGTTGTTTTCTGTTGTTTCTGAATGTCTTTATATGCTGTATGCTGCTATACTTCTATATGAATGGTTTTAAACCAGGGTTCTATTGAACCCCATGGGTGTCTTTATATCCCATATTCTGCTAGCGTCCCACTTATGGGACGCTTGTAAAAAAAATTGCTAAAATTTATGAAAAACAAGTTAAAACACAAATTATGTTTCATTGTATTTGAAAATGGCTATACTATTGAATTTGTGTGTGTTTTGTGAAAAAAATAATTTAGAAAAATGTTATAGTGCCGGATTTGCAGGACTTGTCAAAATGGCGAAAAAAAGAAAACATGCGCACAGGAAAATGCATATCTTCTAAAACAGGGGTCTCCAAACTTTTCAGCCCGAGGGCCGCATTAACTATCAAATATCAGTTCGGGGGCCAGAGTTTCTTTAAGGCATCTCTTCAGGGCCGTGCTTCCCCCCCCCCCCCCCCCATTGAAATATAATTTATATAGAAACATATACAAATTTCAAGTGTCCACCCCCTCCCCCCCCCCCCCCCCCACCCGAGGTCCACGTCTGCTCTCAAATTGTTCTTCACGTATTTCATTCTTGAAAATGTTTGTTCACACAGGCATGTTGTTCGAAAATTGGATATGTACTTTGATGCAAAATTTTTAATGTTAGGAAAGTAGGAAAACCCATCCACCCTTCTTTGAACGTATCTCTAAGGAAGTCATTTTCTTGCAATTCAATGACCTCCAGCTGCAGTTCATCTTTGCAACTGGTTACATTTGCTTCAAATGGGCTTTGAAACAGTCTCACTTCTTCTGCCTTTGAATCCAAGTCAGAAAATCGCTACTGAAACTGCATCTGGAGGTCTTTAATGATCTCGTATGTAAGTGACGTGGGGAACTCAGTGGTTGCTTCAGCCGTAAAGTGTGTCAAGTTGTTAGCCTGTACTTGTTCCAAAAACATGACACATTTGTATCTAAAGGCCTTTAGGTGGGTGTATAGATCAGAAACTAGATTTCACTCTCTTGCCGTTTTAGGTTCAGAAAAATTAAATGACTGGTTATGACTGCAGCAGAGGCCAATTTCTATACCCATTCTTCATCAGACAATAATGGCTGAGACTTGCCTTTACTATCAGGAAGTCACCTATTTCTTTTCTTAGATACTCTGCTCAAAATGTTCTCGCAAAATTAGCAATCTTACTGATGTGAAATATGGTAAATATTGCGATTTTGTGTTTGTCTCTGAACTATCTATGGTTAGATATCCTCTTCGGTAACAGTGTCATACATTATATGCAGGGAAGCCAGCTCTTGTGTTATGTTCATGTCTTCATCCACACCTCTAATGAACACAAGCAGTTGAGAGGTGGAACAGCTGTCCAGCGACTCATCCATTGCAAATGAAAAATGGCGAAACTTGCTTGAATTTTTCGCTATTTGAGTCGCAATGTTTCCACCAATGTCTGCAACACGGCGAGCAATTGTATTTGCACCCAAAGCTACATTTTAAAATTGTTTAGAACTTTCTGTGCAAAGCTCCTAAGCCACCTTCAACAAACATTTATTCAGTGGACAAAAAGATCGTCGCGGGCCGGATAAAATGACCTCGCGGGCCGCATCCGGCCCGCGGGCCTTAGTTTGGAGACCCCTGTTCTAAAATATTAACATTTTAAGTGCAAAATACATTTGAAACTTGTAGCAGTACCATATTTCTATCTGTTAAAAATTTAAGAATAACAATTTTTTTTACTACTTCGTTATATCAAGTGTACAACAATCGTCCCATAAGTGGGACGCTAGCAACGAATGGCCCCATGTAGATTGTTACACAAACGTCACATTTATTGGACACTAGCGAGAAACACAGATGCAAATGTTTATGTTAAATGGTTATTTATGGTGAAACAATTGTTGACTTTGTTAACTGCTGACTTTGGGGTGTTAAGTAGTATTTATAGATATTTAATTATGACCTTGACCTATATTTATGCAGATTGTTACACAAACGTCACATTTATTGGACACTAGCGAGAAACACAGATGCAAATATTTATGTTAAATGGTTATTTATGGTGAAACAATTGTTGACTTTGTTAACTGTTGACTTTGGGGTATTAAGAAGTATTTATAGATATTTAAATATGACCTTGAGCTATATTTTCTTATATATTGTTGTATTAAAAAATTGCAAATATTGAAAAACTTACATTTTATTTTTAAGTTTTCATAATTACACTTACTGAAGTATTTAATACCATTGAATACAAACTAATTTAGTATTGCTGTAAATTTACTAGCGCCTGATATTAAAATTATAACAAACCAGAATAATGATGGCCACGATTTAGTTGAAATGATTCAGTCATGGGGGTTGGTTAACTCTCTTCATATAAGAGAGCTTAAGCTACATATAGCAGAAATGTGAATTAGCTGTGTACAGTTGTCATGCCCCAATAATATTTCCCTCCAAAGGTTCCCGATACCAGTTTTACTGTGTTAACTTTTTAAGGAGATTCCTGGTGTTAGATTGGGAGCTGTTCGCATAGTGAGGTGCATACACGTATGAGAGCCATGAACACTCAATACAAGCCCCCAGAAACGGATCCGTGCCCTAGAAATAAGATATCTGATGTCCTTATGTACGCCTGTGAGGGGGGGGGGGGGGGAAATAGCGAGGGTAACAAAAGAGAAGATGGCTGGAGGACATCTGGGACAGGACCGGATCATCTTTTGCAAATTCATTGAGGACAGAGTTTCTTTCAGGCATCATTTCGGAGGAGGGGGGGGGGGGGTTCTGCCCCCAGAACAAAATGAAATTTATATACAAAACATACTTTTACCAATGTCCACCATTCCCCTGAAATTTAAGTCCCCACCCCTGAAAATTTCAAGTACGCCCCCCAAAAAAATCAATTATTTATATTTAATTATATTACAGTTTCGATGAATAATAACAATATTTGTGATCATGTGTGTATAATTAGATGTACTAGTCACAGCTTTACTTATTTCCAAGTGTTGTTCATTTTGATGGATGCTAGATTGAAAGAAAACTAGACTTTTGAACCTAATTTCTGCATTTTAATCCATGGTATGGCTAACCCAATTGATCATTATCAGTATTTTTAGCTGTCCTAAACAATGTAACCATTGGTCTAACAATACAAAATCAGTATACAGCTTAATTTTCGCGTGATTAGCCATATTTCGTAATAAATTATTTTATTTTTCAATAAATGTACATGGGGCCGTTCGTTGCTAGCGTCCCATTTATGGGACGTTTTTTAAAAAATCGATATTTAAAAAAGTATTGATTTTAAAAAAAAAATTCATAGTCATTCCTTCATTCAGTGCCCAAAAGCTAAACCGTATCAAAAAATTATAAAAATTTGAGACCTTGGGATAATATGGGATATACTGTATGCTTTTATACTTCTATATTAAGTAAAGTTTCCCTTTCAAACCTGACGGTCTATGGGGCAAGTGAAGTAGAGTTCACTTGTTTCTGAGACCTCGGCATATGAAGAGATAGTGTGGTCAGCACTATGCCCAGCCGCCTTTACTTTCATTAACTTGAGTTAGGTACCCATCATAGTTGGGTGGACTCAGGGACGGTCTTCTGACTTGAACTTCTATATTTAATTTAATGGTTCTAAATCTAGGTTTTATAAAACCCCACCGTTCTCTATATAGTGTATGCTTATATACGTCTGTATTAATGGTCCTAAACCTAGCTTCTATCAAAAACCATGGGTGTCTCTATATGCTGTATGCTTCTGTACTTCTATATTAATGGTTCTATATCTGGTTTCTACAGAACTCCATGGGTCTATATGCTGTATGCTTCTGTACTTCTATATTAATGGTTCTATATCTGGTTTCTACAGAACTCCATGGGTCTATATGCTGTATGCTTCTGTACTTCTATATTAATGGTTCTATATCTGGTTTCTACAGAACTCCATGGGTCTATATGCTGTATGCTTCTATACTTCTGTATTAATGGTTCTTAACCTGGGTTCTATCGAACCCCATGGGTGTCTCTATATGTTGTATGCTTCTATACTTCTGTATTAATGGTTCTTAACCTGGGTTCTATTGAACCCTATGGGTTCGATGAGTCCTTCTCAGGAGTTCGCGGGCGGTTAAAACGCACAAACGGCTTACGATTCACGATCAGATTTTATCTTCAACAATTACACAAAAGCTATTTCTTCCATTCTTTCCGTCGAACTAACACCATTGCTTCGATCTCCGTTTCTTTCCTATAATCATATCATCATTTTTATAGTTGTCTTATCCTTCAGTGGCGCCAATAGGTTCTATGAGACCTGGTGCCGCCCACCTCCGCCAACCACGATTCATAGGATGAACTAAAATTATAAGGAATGTGTCGCCCCTATCCCGGATGTGACAATCTGTCTATAGAAGAGTGTAACTTTATAATATAGATTAGCAGTAAAAAGCAGTATTAATCTTTAAAACTAGCTTTATTTTGTTTCGGTGTTACTTTCTTGAAAGGTTTCACCTTCTAGACTGGTGTCACCCTCATGAATGGTATCACCTTCTTGAAAGGTGTCACCTACTTGCATGGTGTCACCTTCTTGAATGGTGTCACCTTCTTGAATTGATTCACCTTATTTAAAGGTGTCACCTTCTTAAATGGTGTCACCTTCTTCAAATGGTGTCTACCGCTACAGTCATTGTGTTCACATACCAATGAATCATCAAAACCTACCATTACTCCATTCCTACACCGTTAATCACACACCACACTGCCGATAACTCTCATAGAATGTGGTCTATCATTTAGTTACCTTGTGTTATATATGGCCGTGATGGTACAGAGCGATTGTATTCAGCACCGCCTTTGATCTATTTTTTTGTATTTTATATGTGTCGCACACTCTCTACTTATTAGAATAGTTGGATCAATAATATGACGCGCTAGATGAATAGTCGGAGTCATATATATATATATATATATATATATATATATATATATATATATATATATATATATATATATATATATATATATATATATATATACATATATATATATATATATATATATATATATACATATATATATATATATATATATATATATATATATATATATATATATATATATATATATATGTAACTAGGGTAGTTACTAGAGACGATAAGAACGCAATACAGTCTGTCAACTAAAGACACGATCAAGGCCAAACTGGGCTGATGCAACTGATACAGGGTGTGGATTGTTAACGAACACAAAGCCGCTGCGTAGTTTATAGTCTGATGCAACGAATGGGAAGTATTACGTATACAATGGATATATGGGAAGGCGACTGGTAGTGAACGGCAGAACCCAGTTGAAGACTGATATGTGAGGACGTGTTGTGGTTTGTGAGGATAGGAACGATGGACACGTGCATTCTGATATATGAGGACTAGTGAGGACAGTGGGGGTCAGTTGGTTCATTGTATTCTTGTGGAACATTGATGCATTGTTATGTGGAGCATTTCTATTGATTCATGTAATAAAGAGATCAATGTAAACCTGTACTTCCGAGTATCTGTATTGTGGTCGATGTTGTGTGCTGGTCAAAGATAGCACGAGTAAATACATTCGGTAACATTTGGCACTACAAGTAAATAGACTCGGTAACAGTTGGCGTTGTCAATACACTCGGTAACATTTGGCGCTGTCGGCAGTGGAACATTTGGCGCTGTCGGCAGTGGTAACATTTGGCGTTGTCGGCAGTGGAATTCAACTAGACCAGCCGCTAGTGGCACCCATTGTCAACCTAGTTAATAACCGTGTGTTGTGTGTGAATTCGGACAATCAGGAACAGGGAAAAGTATTCTTACATAAGCCGTAAGAAAGGTCTTTTTTTTATTTGAAGAAAATATAATAAAGGAAAACTGAAATCAGAATCGAGGAAATTGAAAAGAACAGAGATGAGACACCTTTCATTATCATTCTGGCTTGTTGTACTGCCCATTATGTTTTTCGGTCTTGGTGTCACATGTTCTTTTGCTGCTGCAAGCATGTGGCCCAGTATACCCCTAGTTGTAGCACCAACTACCCTGGGGACAGCTATGGGACTGACCACCAGCATCCAGATGATTGGCATTGGCATCTCCAACTTGTTTGTTGGACAAATACTAGGCAAAGATGACAACCAAGATATAGACGTAACTCTTGGACACTGGAAATATGTCATGATCTCCCTTTTGGGCAACACTATCTGCTGCATAGCTGCAACATTTTTCCTTAATGTGAATGACAGACGCAAGAGTGGTATTTTAAATATCAGAAAAAAACAAAAACTCCTGCTGGCCCAACAATCTGAGCCAGATAAAGATAGCCCAGAGATAGGCAGCAGTGAAGAGGACCCCTTGCCTCCAGATGGACCAGGACAGAAAAAAATTAGAATGTCTAATTTGGACGAAAAGCCGACCCATATTGTGGTCCTGCCCAGAGAGTCCCACATCAACAAATTTTACGGGGACGGTGATCCAACCTTAACCAACAGGTTCAGTGAAGAGGTCAAAGCTGTCTGGGCCTCGAGATACATGTCACCAGAGGAAAGATTAAGGTTGTTGATGAGCAGTATAGGGGAGACGGTTAGGGCGGAGGTCGAATGCCACGATAAAGACCTCCAGAAAGACCCAAATAAGGTGCTAGATCTAATTGTGGAGACCTTTGGGGAGAGACGGTCGGGATCGCAACTGCTATCGGTGTTCGTAGGTATAAAGCAGAGACTGGCGGAGAGTGTGATGGAATATTCACACCGAATGAACAGGGCCTTTGAAGCTGTAAAAGGCAAAATACCCGACATAGATGCGCGCCTGCTGAGGGACCATTTCATCGAAGGGTTAGCAACCCCTATGTCAAGAAGATATTTGAAAGAGGAGGTTTACAAAGACCCACAGTTGACCTTCCTTCAGGTCAGGAACTCAGCGATCCGCAGGTCCGAGTATGAGGACGAATCGAACTGCTCGGTAGACAAAGTCTCTGTGCCGGAACAGAAACAATCACCACCCACAGGGACCGGCACGATGGAAACCATGATGGCTCAACTGTTGGCTCACCTGGATAAGTTTGACCAACGGTTGGAGAGGTTAGAAAGCAGGTCAGCAGCAGATAATCAGGGCAAAAACTGGACAAAACATAGACAGGTTGGACAGCCGCGACCTGCCAATCCATCACTCCAGTGGACAGCTGACGGTCGACCAATCTGCCTGTGCTGCTCACAGCCAGGACATATAGCGCGGTACTGTCAGGGGAAACGATCGCTCTCTGTAAGGCAGGTCCAGGCTACAGAGAGGCGAGGTTATGGCTTAAGAAACAAAATGGGACAAACAATGAAAGAGTCTCAAACAAGACTTGAAGAGAAATTATCAGATATTGAAAAAGAACTTCAAATTACACAAGAAAAATTAGATTTGAAGCTGTCTGAACTTCAGAATTGTGAAACTAAGCTAACAGATTCTATAGCCTTGGTGGAAGAACTTAAGAATTCAAAAGACTTGTTAATAATAGAAAAAATGAACTGTGAAATGAACTTGGATGTTAAAAACTTTCAAGTGAACAATTTGTTGGCTGAGAAAAATGATGATAAGGAAGAAATTGGTAGACTTAATAATGAGATCTCAATGTTAACCATGAAACTGGATAGGGAAAGTTCATGCAAATTAAAAGCACAGGAGAAATGTTCATCTTTAGAGTATCTGTTATCTGAAGAAGAAAATAAAAATATTAGACAACAGAACAGTGTTGGCAAACTAGAAGAAATGATAGAAAAAGAAAGGCTATTGAATCAACAGTTAGAAAAGCAAGTATTAGAACTAATGAACAAGGTTGAAAATAATACATGTCTTATAGCAGATAAAGAAAAAGAAGTAGAAGTTTTGCACATTTCTATTGAGAATCTTAAATCAGTGAATACAGAAAGAGAAAATGAAGTGAAGAATTATACAGATGAACTTGAATTGCTACGATCTAATACCAATATGGAGATGGAGGTCAAACGCCATTGTGAGGCGTGTGTGAGGTTTCAGCATGCAAAAATGCCAGTTGTCAAAATGAGACAGCCATCAAGACACCTACTGGCGACAAAACCCCTAGAGATTGTGGCTATGGACTTTACGTCGTTGGAGCAATCATCGGATGGGACGGAACATGTGTTGGTGATGACTGACGTATTCACCAAATGGACTGTCGCGGTGCCCACACGAGATCAGACGGCCAAAACAGTGGCAAAGGTCTTAATAGAACACTAGTTCATCAAATATGGCATACCAAGACAATTACACTCTGACCAAGGAAGGGCCTTCGAGTCAGAAGTAATTAACCAACTGTGCAGCCACTACGGGATCAACAAATCTAGAACAACCACATATAATCCTAAAGGAAACGGACAGTGCGAGCGGTTCAACCGCAGCATGCATGATTTGCTGCGTACTCTAGAACCTGAACAGAAAAAACGTTGGCCTGATTTTCTCCCAGAGTTGGTATACCTATACAACTGCACCCCCCATGCCACAACCGGCTTTTCGCCACACATGTTACTGTTCGGACGGGAGGCTCGACTCCCTCTTGACTTGTTCCTAGGAAAAAAGGAAAGCATGACTGGCTCATACACCGCACTGGAATATGTGAATGAACATATGAGACGAATTAGAGAAATGTACAGGGTGGTACAAGAAAGACTAGAACATGAAGCACGGCGAAGAGAACCGCGGGTACAGAAAAAAGACCCGCCACTCCAACTAAACGACAAAGTATTACTGCGTAGCCACCCATTAGGCAGAAACAAAATCCACGACTTCTGGGGACAGGAGGTATGGCAAGTCGTGGAGATGCCTAAAGTAGCCGGTGGCCCCTTTAAAATAAGACCCACCAATCACACCAAACCGGATCGGTGGGCGAATATTACTCAATTAAAGAAGTATTGGCATAGTCAAGAAGAGCATTTACACACAAAGAAACCTAAGACAATTAGGGAACCGGAAACTACAACGGAAATTCACATACCCATCCCGGAACCATGTCACCATCAACAACACAACAGCGATACACAAGTGGAGAATAACTGCAACAATGAGGATCCCGGTCCTCCCAGAAGCAGAGAGACAGTAGAACATCAGATAAGTGGTCCGCGGAGAAGTTTGAGGAACAGAAAGAATACGAAATTTTTCGTCAGCAACCATCAATTCTTTCATGGTCGCGCTGGGATGAGAACAGACTGTTAAAAAGCTATAAAACTGAACTGGTGAAGACACCAAACGAAAAAAGGCGGGAGTGGATGTGAATTCTAGAACTGCTTTGTGTCTGAGGATTATGATGTAGACACATTTGATATGTTGAAATAGGGATAACTGTCAATCTTATACGAATGTGACGACATTGACAGTGAGTGGAACAGTAAAAAATTTTTACGGTGTTGCGTTTGACATTGAAGGAGTGCACCTGCCAAGCGTTGTTTGTGGTTGAAAAGACATAAAAAAAGGCGGGGGTGGATGTAACTAGGGTAGTTACTAGAGACGATAAGAACGCAATACAGTCTGTCAACTAAAGACACGATCAAGGCCAAACTGGGCTGATGCAACTGATACAGGGTGTGGATTGTTAACGAACACAAAGCCGCTGCGTAGTTTATAGTCTGATGCAACGAATGGGAAGTATTACGTATACAAGGGATATATGGGAAGGCGACTGGTAGAGAACGGCAGAACCCAGTTGAAGACTGATATGTGAGGACGTGTTGTGGTTTGTGAGGATAGGAACGATGGACACGTGCATTCTGATATGTGAGGACTAGTGAGGACAGTGGGGGTCAGTTGGTTCATTGTATTCTTGTGGAACATTGATGCATTGTTATGTGGAGCATTTCTATTGATTCATGTAATAAAGAGATCAATGTAAACCTGTACTTCCGAGTATCTGTATTGTGGTCGATGTTGTGTGCTGGTCAAAGATAGCACGAGTAAATACATTCGGTAACATTTGACACTACAAGTAAATAGACTCGGTAACAGTTGGCGTTGTCAATACACTCGGTAACATTTGGCGCTGTCGGCAGTGGAACATTTGGCGCTGTCGGCAGTGGTAACTTATATATATATATATATATATATATATATATATATATATATATATATATATATATACGTAATTTCATAATTTTGTGAGATGAGTTGTAGTATATCTACGATCTAATGCTGGCTATACCCTGTTGTTTACTTGTATAGTACTCTAGCTTTAGCGTAGATTTATTTTGCTAGCAAGTTGATTGTGAATAAGAGGTTTTCCCGTGTAAACTATGTAGCCCAACACCAGATGTTGTGTTGGGTATTGTAACAAATAGCAACAATAGTTCAATCCAGTAAGCAGACGCAACCGGCCTCACAATGCTCACTCAGCCTATGATGAGTACCCAGCATGACACAACTCAAAGCGTGAGAACATCTGTTACCCCAAACTATGCATAGATGTGAATCTAATTATAGATGCATCAGGTGTATTTCGACTTAATTCAGCTCTTGTAATACATACATACATACGTTTTAAATTTCAGCCTATCATACAGAGGTCTAATTATCTTTTACGACATACTCGCTGGTATGTTGATTAAAAAAGACATGGTAAATCAATATGCAAGCAATATGAGACCTATAAGCAAATCCTCGTTAGCTAAATATTGCGCTACTTTTCGATCTGTTCTAGCTAAATGTGGGCTACCTGTTTAACCCTCTTTAGCTAAACGTGGAGCTACTGTTTTATATATTCTAGCTTAATGACAACTTACTGTGCAAACCTCTTTAGCTAAACGTGGAGCTACTGTCCTAACCTCTCTCGCTAAGTTAAGGCTTGCAGTTCCATCCCCATTACTTAAATGTGGGCATACTTTTCCACCTCCCCTATCTAGATCTTAACTTTTTTAACCCCGAACTTAACCAAAGTATCGACTTATCTTAATCTGTAACAAACTGATAATCCGCATACCAAATCTTAACAGTTTGTTTTTTAATCGCGTGATCTGCTATGCTCACGTGTGCTGTCCTGAAGTCAGTGTATACCCCATCCACATTTTTTAACATTGAACCCAACCACTTGACATCCAAGCACCATTACCACACCTGACATCCACATATCAATACCACACGTGACATCCACATATCAATACCACACGTGACATCCACATATCAATACCACACGTGACATCCACGTACCAATACCACATGTGATATCCACATATCAATACCAAACGTGACATCCACATATCAATACCAAACGTGACATCCACATATCAATACCACACGTGTCATCCACAAGTCAATACCACACGTGAAATCACATATCAATACCACACGTGACATCCACATATCAATAGCACACGTGGCATCACACATCAGTACCACACGTGTCATCCACATATCCATACCACACGTGTCATCCACATATCCATACCACACGTGACATCCACATATCAATAGCACACGTGACATCCACATATCCATACCACACGTGACATCCACATATCAATAGCACACGTGACATCCACATATCCATACCACACGTGACATCCACATATCAATAGCACACGTGACATCCACATATCAATACCACATGTGACATTTAAGTATCAATACCACACGTGACATCCACATATCCATACCACACGTGACATCCACATATCCATACCACACGTGTCATCCACATATCCATACCACACGTGACATCCACATATCAATAGCACACGTGACATCCACATATCCATACCACACGTGACATCCACATATCAATAGCACACGTGACATCCACATATCAATACCACATGTGACATTTAAGTATCAATACCACACGTGACATCCACATATCCATACCACACGTGACATCCACATATCCATATCACACGTGACATCAACATATATATACCACACGTGACATCCACATATAAATACCACATGTGACATTTAAGTATCAATACCACACTCGACATCAACATATCAATACCACACGTGACATCCTCATATCAATACCACACGTGACATCCACATACCAATACCACACGTAACATTTAAGTATCAATACTACACGTGACATCCACATATCAATACCACACGTGACATCCACATACCAATATAACACGTGACATCCACATACCAATACCACACGTAACATTTAAGTATCAATACTACACGTGACATCCACATATCAATACCACACGTGACATCCACATACCAATACAACACGTACCATTTAAGTATCAATACCACACGTGACATCCACATATCAATACCACACGTGACATCAACATATATATACCACACGTGACATCAACATATATATACCACACGTGACATCACACATTAATACCACACGTGACATCCACTTATAAAGACCACACACACGTGTAACACGAGCCAAGCAGAATACTCAACTCCCCCCCCCCCCCCACCCCGCGCATTGGGATTACCTTATATTATAAGTAAACCAAACCTTGAATAAACCCACACGTCGATCGAAGGATTACTGTTGGTCCCCAGCATGTGTGTTTGCCGTCCTTAACGTGTTTTATTAGCAGAGCCATCAGCACGTTATATGGGAAATGACAGATGGTCTAAATTACGGTTGGAGTTGTTTACTATGAAATGATCTTGTTATGATGCGCACACCTCACGTGTAGGTGTACTCACCTTCGAGGGGTCAATGGGATTTGTTCGTTGTGACAGAGTGAGTTGTGGGACATAGTTTCAAACATGGCAGTTTTGCGTGCAGTTCGGTAAGTGTAAGATGTAATTAGCGCCTTTTGAGTTTATTATTAGTGGATTGGTTGAGTAGAAGTTCCTTTTCAAGCCTGGCCGTCTATGGGGCAAGTGAAGTAGAGTTTACTTATTTCTGTGACCTCGGCATATGAAGAGATAGTGTGGTCAGCACTATGCCCAGCCGCCTTTACTTTCCATATCGTGAGTTAGGTACCCATTAGAGTTGGGTGGACTCAGGGACGGTCTACTGACTTGAACCCCGATTCGAACACGAGACTAACGGGTTAGCAGTCTAGCTCTCTACCGCTAGACCACTCCGTCTCATGGAGTCGTTGAGTAGTAGGGCGTATTAGTGTGTACCTGAAAGGGTTGAGTTCGGTTCTTGGTGTTACAGAATCTATGACGTCTCAGGGCCGACTCAGCTGGGATGAGTACCTGGCATAGATTGGTTGGGTTAAGAGAAAGCTAATTTTGCTATTTAACAAAATAATAATCTATTTAAATGTAAAGTAACAAAGCATATGAAAATAATTTATTTCTCAAACAGAAGACTAATTCTAAAGCGGTTCAATTTTGTAATATTGATATTTATTTCAGTCTTAGAAACGAGATAGTAAGATAAAATACAAAATCGCGTGGCCTAGTTTCGAATCCGGGTTCAAGTCAGTAGAAAGTCCCAGTTCACCCAGCTCTGATGGGTACCTAATTCATGATAGGGAAAGTATAGCCAGCTGGGCATAGTGCTGACCACACTATCCCTTTCTATGCCGAGGTCTCTGATACAGATAAACTCTACTTCATCTGCCCCATGTATTGGGCAGAACGGGAATTTGCAATGATTTGCTTTATAAATGCATCTTAATCTATAATAATAGTTTCGCTGTCTCTCTATCTGTCTATCTATCTATCTATCTATCTGTCTGACAAGAACGCTCTAGAGAAAACACAAGGAATTTAAAAACCTGCACAGTAATTCGAAAAACGAAATATGACGTCGACACATTTAGCGTAGAGTAGAACATAATCTCAAACCAGAGAGTGCACACAGTAATGTAATGACGTCATTGAAACATTGAAAAAAAGGAAATGTTGTCTAATCTAAATGGTTTGCGTGAAGAGTTTCTTGCATAGAATTCTTCGAGTAGGGGCGAAGCCCCACCCCCCGCGTAAGAACGTCTGAGCCCCCCCCCCCCTCCCCAACTCAAAAGAAATTTCCTCATCGATACTCTATAATAAAATTACCGCCTAATTAATGTGTCTAATCTAAAAAGTGGTTTTCTCGCAATTTCTTTAATGCAATTCTTCGCGAAGTGGCTAAGCGCGACACCAGTGTTTCTTTCAGACTTTTTCCTCCCCGGAGAGGGGTGGGGGGTACTTGAAATTTTCGGGGGCGGGGGTAGAATTTTCGGGGAGGGGGCGGACACTGGAAAAAGTATATAATTATATTTCGTTGAATGGGACGGTAGACATGTTTTTTTAGAGGGGGGGGGGGGGGTGGGGGGGGGGGGGGTAGGGGGGTGAGTGGGGGAGGGGTGGTTTTAATTTAGACTTTTTCCTCCCCGGAGAGTGGTGGGGGTACTTGAAATTTTCGGGGGTGGGGGTAGAATTTTCGGGGAGGGGGCGGACACTGGAAAAAGTATATAATTATATTTCGTTGAATGGGACGGTATACATGTTTTTTGGGGGGTGGGGGGTGTGGGGGGGGGTGGGGGTGTGGGGGTGGTGTGGGGGGTGTGGGGTGGGTGGGGGTGTGGGGGGGGTGGGGGTGTGTGTGGGGGGGGGGGCGGCTGGGGTGGTTTTAGTTTAGAGAAAAGAGACAGCACTATCAGCCTAGCGCCCGGTGTATCCTTCCTCAACGGGCCATTTTTCTCGTTCTATATAATAGTTTCGCTGTCTCTCTATGTATCTATCTATCTATCTATCTATCTGTCTGACAAGAACGCTCTAGAGAAAACACAAGGAAATTAAAAACCTGCATAGTAATTCGAAAAACGAAGTATGACGTCGACACATTTAGCGTAGAGTTGAAAATAATCTCAAACCCAGAGAGTGCTCACAGTTATATGACGTCATTGATTATCGCGTAAACATTGAATAAAAAGGAAATGTTGTCTAATCTAAATGGTTTGCGTGAAGAGTTTCTTGCATACAATTCTTCGGGTAGGGGCGAAGCCCCACCCCACGCGTAAGAACGTCTGAGCCCCCCCCTCCCCAACTCAAAAGAAATTTCTTCATCGATACTCTATAATAAAATTACCGCCTAATTAATGTGTCTAATCTAAAAAGTGGTTTTCTTGCAATTTCTTTAATGCAATTCTTCGGGTAGTGGCTAAGCGCGACACCAGTGTTTCTTTCAGACTTTTGCCTCCCCGGAGAGGGGTGGGGGTAATTGAAATTTTCGGGGGCGGGGGTAGAATTTTCGGGAAGGGGGGCGGACACTGGAAAAAGTATATAATTATATTTTGTTGAATGGGACGGTAGACATGATTTTTTTCGGGAGTGGGGGGTGGGGGGTAGGGGGTGGGGGGGGGGTGTGTGTGGGGGGGGGGGTGGGGTGGGGTGGTTTCCTCATCGATACTCTATTATAAAATTACCGCCTAATTGCTGTGTCTAATCTAAAAAGTGGTTTTCTCGCAATTTCTTTAATGCAATTCTTCGCGTAGTGGCTAAGCGCGACACCAGTGTTTCTTTCAGACTTTTTCCTCCCTGGAGAGGGGTGGGGGTACTTGCAATTTTCGGGGGCGGGGTAGAATTTTCTGGGAGGGGGCGGACACTGGAAAAAGTATATAATTATATTTCGTTGAATGGGACGGTATACATGTTTTTTGGGGGGTGGGGGGTGTGGGGGGGGGGTGGGGGTGTGGGGGTGGTGTGGGGGGTGTGGGGTGGGTGGGGGTGTGGGGGGGTGGGGGTGTGTGTGGGGGGGGGGGCGGCTGGGGTGGTTTTAGTTTAGAGAAAAGAGACAGCACTATCAGCCTAGCGCCCGGTGTATCCTTCCTCAACGGGCCATTTTTCTCGTTCTATATAATAGTTTCGCTGTCTCTCTATGTATCTATCTATCTATCTATCTATCTGTCTGACAAGAACGCTCTAGAGAAAACACAAGGAAATTAAAAACCTGCATAGTAATTCGAAAAACGAAGTATGACGTCGACACATTTAGCGTAGAGTTGAAAATAATCTCAAACCCAGAGAGTGCTCACAGTTATATGACGTCATTGATTATCGCGTAAACATTGAATAAAAAGGAAATGTTGTCTAATCTAAATGGTTTGCGTGAAGAGTTTCTTGCATACAATTCTTCGGGTAGGGGCGAAGCCCCACCCCACGCGTAAGAACGTCTGAGCCCCCCCCTCCCCAACTCAAAAGAAATTTCTTCATCGATACTCTATAATAAAATTACCGCCTAATTAATGTGTCTAATCTAAAAAGTGGTTTTCTTGCAATTTCTTTAATGCAATTCTTCGGGTAGTGGCTAAGCGCGACACCAGTGTTTCTTTCAGACTTTTGCCTCCCCGGAGAGGGGTGGGGGTAATTGAAATTTTCGGGGGCGGGGGTAGAATTTTCGGGAAGGGGGGCGGACACTGGAAAAAGTATATAATTATATTTTGTTGAATGGGACGGTAGACATGATTTTTTTCGGGAGTGGGGGGTGGGGGGTAGGGGGTGGGGGGGGGGTGTGTGTGGGGGGGGGGGGGGTGGGGTGGGGTGGTTTCCTCATCGATACTCTATTATAAAATTACCGCCTAATTGCTGTGTCTAATCTAAAAAGTGGTTTTCTCGCAATTTCTTTAATGCAATTCTTCGCGTAGTGGCTAAGCGCGACACCAGTGTTTCTTTCAGACTTTTTCCTCCCTGGAGAGGGGTGGGGGTACTTGCAATTTTCGGGGGCGGGGTAGAATTTTCTGGGAGGGGGCGGACACTGAAAAAAGTATATAATTATATTTCGTTGAATGGGACGGTAGACATGTTTTTTTTGGGGTGGGGGGGGTAGGAGGGGTGGGGGGTGGTGTGTGTGTGGGGGTGGGGGGTGGTGTGTGGGGGTGGGGGGGTGGGGGTGGGGGGGTGGTGTGTGGGGGGTGGGTTGGTTTCAGTGTTTCTTTCAGACTTTTTCCTCCCCGGTTGGTTTTAGTTTAGAGAAAAGAGACAGCACTATCAGCCTAGCGCCCGTTGTACCCTTCCTCAACGGGCCATTTTTCTCGTCTATAATAATAGTTTCGCTGTCTCTCTATGTATCTATCTGTCTGACAAGAACGCTCTAGAGAAAACACAAGGAATTTAAAAACATGCATAGTATTTCGAAAAACGAAGTATGACGTCGACACATTTAGCACAGAGTAGAAAATAATCTCAAACCCAGAGAGTGCTCACAGTTATATGACGTCATTGATTATCGCGTAAACATTGAATAAAAAGGAAATGTTGTCTAATCTTAATGGTTTGCGTGAAGAGTATCTTTCATACAATTCTTCGTTTAGCTGCGAAGCCCCACCCCCGCGTAAGAACGTCTGAGCCCCCCCCCCCCCCACCCCTCCCCAACTCAAAAGAAATTTCTTCATCGATACTCTATAATAAAATTACCGCCTAATTAATGTGTCTAATCTAAAAAGTGGTTTTCTTGCAATTTCTTTAATGCAATTCTTCGGGTAGTGGCTAAGCGCGACACCAGTGTTTCTTTCAGACTTTTTCCTCCCCGGAGAGCGGTGGGGGGTACTTGAAATTTTCGGGGGCGGGGGTAAAATTTTCGGGGAGGGGGCGGACACTGGAAAAAGTATATAATTATATTTCGTTGAATGGGACGGTAGACATGTTTTTTTGGGGGGTGGGGTGGGGTGGGGTGGGGGTGGGGGGGGGGGTTGGGGTGGGGTGGTGGGGGTGGGGGGGTGGTGTGTGTGTGTGTGGGGGGGTGGGTTGGTTTTAGTTTAGAGAAAAGAGACAGCACTATCAACCTAGCGCCCGGTGTATCCTTCCTCAACGGGCCATTTTTCTCGTCTATAATAATAGTTTCGCTGTCTCTCTATGTATCTATCTGTCTGACAAGAACGCTCTAGAGAAAACACAAGGAATTTAAAAACATGCATAGTATTTCGAAAAACGAAGTATGACGTCGACACATTTAGCACAGAGTAGAAAATAATCTCAAACCCAGAGAGTGCTCACAGTTATATGACGTCATTGATTATCGCGTAAACATTGAATAAAAAGGAAATGTTGTCTAATCTTAATGGTTTGCGTGAAGAGTTTCTTTCATACAATTCTTCGTGTAGCTGCGAAGCCCCACCCCCGCGTAAGAACGTCTGAGCCCCCCCCCCTCCCCAACTCAAAAGAAATTTCCTCATCGATACTCTATAATAAAATTACCGCCTAATTAATGTGTCTAATCTAAAAAGTGGTTTTCTTGCAATGGGACGGTAGACATGTTTTTTTTGGGGGGGGGGGGTGGGGGGGGTGGAGGGGTGGGGGGGGGGTGGTGTGTGTGTGGGGGGTGGTGGTGTGTGGGGGTGGGGGGGGGGTGGGGGTGGGGGGGGGTTGGTTTCAGTGTTTCTTTCAGACTTTTTCCTCCCCGGAGAGGGGTGGGGGTACTTGAAATTTTCGGGGGCGGGGGTAGAATTTTCTGGGAGGGGGCGGACACTGGAAAAAGTATATAATTATATTTCGTTGAATGGGACGGTAGACATGTTTTTTTTTGGGGGGGGGGGTGGAGGTGTGTGGGGGGGTGGTGTGTGGGGGTGGGGGGTGGTGTGTGGGGGGGTGGGTTGGTTTCAGTGTTTCTTTCAGACTTTTTCCTCCCCGGAGAGGGGTGGGGGTACTTGAAATTTTCGGGGGCGGGGGTAGAATTTTCTGGGAGAGGGCGGACACTGGAAAAAGCATATAATTATATTTCGTTGAATGGGACGGTAGACATGTTTTTTTTTGGGGGGGGGGGGGGGGTGGAGGGGTGGGGGGGGGGTTGGTTTCAGTGTTTCTTTCAGACTTTTTCCTCCCCGGAGAGGGGTGGGGGTACTTGAAATTTTAGGGGGCGGGGGTAGAATTTTCTGGGAGGGGGCGGACACTGGAAAAAGTATATAATTATATTTCGTTGAATGGGACGGTAGACATGTTTTTTTTGGGGGGGTGGAGGGGGGGGTGGGGGTGGGGGGTGGGGGGTGGGGGGCGGTGTGTGGAGGGGGTGGTGTGTGGGGGTGGGGGTGGTGTGTGGTGGGGAGTGGGGGTGGGGGGTGGTGTGTGGGGGTGGGGGTTGGGGTGGGGGTGGTGTGTGGGGGGGTGGGTTGGTTTTAGTTTAGAGAAAAGAGACAGCACTATCAGCCTAGCGCCCGTTGTACCCTTCCTCAACGGGCCATTTTTCTCGTAATTAATAATAATCCTATAACTCTAAAATTACGCATACATTGAGAAATGCGCAGCTTCAAAGTCAGCATTCCACTAAAACGCACCACTAATGAACGCGACACTTATTGTGTGGGTAAATAGTATGAACACTGTTTTCCAGTTGTATCGCTTTAATACCTTATCGCCTACTTAGATAATGAATCTCCAATGGTAAAATATCAACTGGTCACTCCAGTTCTGCATAGTTGTACTATCTATCTGAATTGTTTTACGATATGAAAAGATCTAAACCTATTCGGTATCAAATACGTATATATGTATATTTTTTGGTTATTTACAATTTTACAAAACAATAATTATAATGCCATTAAGCTTGACATTCTCGCGAAGATTGTTGTCGTTTTATTTTTAAAATCGTGTGCTATGTTATTTTGGTAGTAGTTATAGAACATTGATTGTGAGGCTTTTGTATGACTATTATAAAATGTAGTTTTTTTTCCTTAAGAGTATTTTCTGTAAATAAACAACAATTTATTTAAAAAAAACTTTACAATTGTAAAATGTAAACAAACATGGCGAAACTAGTTCATCCAAAAATAAATTTTAGGGATTTACCGAAAATGTGCGTAAAGTATTGGCTTTAACTTTTTACTTTCTCGTATATACGTAGTATAGAGAAAGTCTTGTAATCGTGCAAAAAAAAAAATCGAGATTTTTACAAATCTCGACGTTTTACACCTCACTGATACGGAAAAACATAATTTTGCAATCTTGTCCGTATGTCTGTGTGTGTGTCTGTGTGTCTGTGTGTCCGTGTGTAAACACGATAACTTGAGTACCGTTACAGCTAGGTTGATGAAATTTCATATATAAGTATTATATCAAAATCGTAGATCCGTATCAACTTTTGAGCGATTTCCCACAACCGGAAGTGGTACTTTTTCTACTTTGAATTTTTCAAAAGCCTATAACTTGAGTACTATTTCAGATAGATACATGAAATTTCACATGTAAGTAAAAGATCTAACTCTCTACCTTCTGTTAAATTTTGAGTAATTTCCGTTGACCGGAAGTAGTAATTTACGCTACTTCCGATTTCTCAAAAAACTAATGTAAATTTTAAAAGTACTAATAATATTGCGCACTATTATGCGCTTTTTTATTTCGCGTTCACTTGGTGTGCAATTAATTTGTCTACGAGATTTTATTCTATTTTTAAAACTTTAAGTATTTAAAATGGATTAAAAATCATGTCAATAGCCCGAGTTCCCATCCCCTGTTATTTTATATAAAAATATTCGAGAAAGTTTAGGGGAGATCACTCCCGGTTTATTTTATTTAAATTAGATCTAGATATTTTTATTCAACAGCGAAAATCGCGATGTAATCTGAACGGAAGTATCCCATGAATGTTCTTGACAGTACAGAAATGCGATCACAGTGTTTTTACACACAATCATCCCTCAGTTATCGCGGTAAATAGGGACAAGATCCGACCGCGATTATTGAAAAACCGCGGAGTAGTGTTACTCTCTCATTTTTAACATACATACATTGTTTATGTATGTATGTTACCCTCTCATTTTTAACAAACATACATTGTTTATGTATGTGTAATTTAACATAATTCCATATGTTATCGTTGGATCATTAAGAATAGTTTCAGACATGTAAATCAAATATTAGTTGTATAAGTAACATACAAAAATTGTAACATTTTTAAACATTCCGCGATGTAGGCCTACTGAGGCCGCGACAAAAGCCAAAAGTAATTTTATACCTTTGATTCTAAAAAATTATTAAAAATAATAACTCTAATTTCTGAAAACTTTATGTCTTTGAAGTATTCATTTTATGTTACGGCCAGTAATAAAGAAAAGCTGTCAAAAACACATGTTTCATACACGCCAAATTACATGTTTCATACGCGACAAAATCACGTTTCATAGGCCTAACACGCCAAAACCACATGTTTCATACGCGACAAAAACACATGCTTCATACGCGCAAAAAACACATGGTTCATACATGCCAAAAACACATGTTTCTTACACGCCAAAACCACATGTTTCATACACGCCAAAAACACATGTTTCATACACGCCAAAAACACATGTTTCATACATGCCAAAAACACATGTTTCTTACACGCCAAAACCACATGTTTCATACACGCCAAAAACACATGTTTCATACACGCCAAAACCACATGTTTCATACACGACAAAAACATGTTTCATACACGACAAAAACACGTTTTATACACGCCAAAATCACATGATTCCTACACGTCAAAAACATGTTTCATACACGCCTAAAACATTTTTCATACACGACGAAAAATAATGATCAAACTTTATATTAAACACAGCGGTTGCCGTTCGGAAAATCCAATTTAAAATATGAATAAAAAAAAATCCATATTTGGGCTTAAACAATTACGTTTCAGTTTTCTTTATTAAAACACCCAATGTATTGATAAACCTTAAACTAAGCTGATGTACATGCAATTTTAAGTTAGCTGATTAACAATTTGTACATAGATATTCTAACTTATAAATCCATTCAATATAGATGCTCCACTATCCACTCCAGCAAAATGTAGATGATACACCATCCACTCCCAAATAACATAGATGCTCCACCATCCAAGTCCAACTAAATATAGATGCTCCGCCGTCCACTCCAGCTAAATATAGATGTTCCACCATCCACTCCCAACTAAACATAGATGCTTCATCTTTCCCTCGTTACTAAATATAGATGCTCCACTGTCCACTCCCAACTAAACACTGATACTCCACCGTTCCATCACAGCTAAATATAGATGCTCCGGCATCCACTCACAGCTAAATATAGATGCTCCACCATCCAATTTCAACTAAACATAGATGCTTCACCATCCACTCTCAACTAAACATAGATGCTCCACCATCCACTCCCAACTAAATATAGATGCTCCACCATCCACTCCCAACTAAACATAGATGCTCCACCATACACTTACAACTAAACAGTGATGCTCCATCATCCACTCCAGCTAAACTTAGATGTTCCACCATCCACTCACAACTAAACATTGGAGATACACCTTCCCTTAACAACTAAATATAACACAGTTGGTCTATTAACCCGAATATTACAACGTTAATGGAAAACATCTAGTAATAATCGATTTTAACCTTAAATATATTGTTTTTATTACTTTAATTATTTAAACATCTAGTAATGTATACCTTAATTTACTCATAATATTTTAAATACATCATTATAAAATCAATCATTTTACAGTGAGGGCGGGGTGGTGTAAGGTTTGCGGTGTTACACAGCTGTTTAAATCAATGTACTTATAATTCATCTTGTCGCATCGATTTGTCATACACACAGCCATATATGGAAAATGTAGAAGAATGTTCTTTAGGCCTAGCAATCAATTGGACAGATAGAGTCCATATGTTTCTTGACTTCGGCATATGAAGGGAAGGTGAAGTCAACACTTGTTCAATTATGGGATGGTCAAATACTAGAGTATAGAACAGCGAAAAAGGAAGTATCGAGTTCCAACCCTTGTTCGATTCCGCAGAGTTACTGAGTCTATGAATACCTGGCTCACGTTAGGTATTTTTTAAAAGGCGAATTGGCATCGTGCTAATACACTATCCTTTCATATACCGAGGTCACAGAAACACGGGAACTCTACTTCACTTGAATAATGCGGGTCCGAAAGGGAACTTTACACATAGCTATACGTAGACACAGAAAAAGAGTGGTCGAATGAATGAGCGTTTTGGCCGCTAGCTCCAAGGTCAGATCTTAATTATGACCTTTCACTGTAAGATCCCTCAGTCCACCTAGTTCTGTAGTGTAGGCCTACCTGACTTACCTGTAGGAATGTAAATGAGGCTGGGCATGGTGCTGACCAAATTGTACCTTTATATGCCGAGGTCAAGAAACATATAAACTTTACTTCATCTGCCCAATGGATTGTTGAGTCTAAAGAGGATATATATATAGGATATATATGCATGTATGTATGTATGTATGTATACATATTCATTAATGTCTGTGTATGTAATGTTGTTGCATTTTAAATTCATACAAAACATTGATCCCCCATGCTTTTTCAGCTTTCCTATTCGAAGAATATACTTTGTGTGTGCGCTTATAGCCCTAGGTACCGTTCTCGCCTTGAGTTTTGTTTTGAATGTGGCCAACTTCAGCGTCGTTGACAAGAGGAGGTACCTCAACCTCCAACGATTCCGTGACACGCCCCTGGATAAAGTTTTACCTGTCACACATTACATAACGGAGGCAACAGGTGTGCAAGACAGTCCTCGTGTGATTTATCTCCCCCAAACAAAGGAAAAACCAGACACAACTTCGATATCAGTTTCAACGGGAAAACCAACACAATCGGAAAAACCCAATGCTTTGGAAATTCCCAGAACATCGGAAGTTCCCAAAGTTAACGGTAATTTTACTTTCGATTGCCTGCCGACCCCGTTTGTCTGGTGCAAGGATCGTGTTCCCACAAAGATTCGAGCAAGTGGTTCAGCCACCAAGAAAATCAGAATAGCTGCTATGCGTATGCCGTCCTGGGTGACTGAAAGTGACCACTTTAACTTCAGTTACTGCCCTTACAAGAACTGTATCTTCGACGGGGAGTTAATCACGGAGAAGACGGAAGTGGTGGTGGTAGATGTGGTGGAGCTGGCGTTTACGGTGGTGATGCCGCCGAGGTGGCCGCATCAGCTGTACGTGGCCACGGCGTGGGAGTCACCTGTGCACATGTTTAATTCCGTTACAGGTGAGTCAAGGTCACTGTTTCTTTAAGACATCATCGACAGGTGTCAAGGTCAGTGCATCTTTAAGACATCCACCCCGTCGCCTAGTACCTCGAATGTTAGAACCCCCCTCCCCCCCACCAACACCCCACCTCCCTCCCACACACTCACGCACACACACACCCGGACCTAATATCAAATCATTTAATGTATATACAAAATAATTATATAATTTAACCTGTGTACGCCATCATCCCCCTCCCTCCACAACCTCGAATTTTATTTAAATCACGCAAATCCCGGATGTTTCAAATGACTCCCCCCCCCTCTTTCCAACTCCATCCCCTCCTCCCCCAAAAGAAAAAGTGTCTCAAAGTAACACTTAAGTTCGCTTCTAATTTTTAAAGTAAACAAAAAACCAAAAATTGTTTTTGTTTCATTAAATGATTGTTGCTGTGTTTTGAAGACATATTTGAATAGCGTTTAAATTTTATTAATTGAATATTGTTTTTTTTTTTTAGTTAATGAATTACATTTCACTATATTCAGACTCAGGTCAAACCTCCGAATGGAATTCGGCCTTCAACTTGACCATGACCTATAGGGTCGATGCGGACATGTTCTCACCCTACGGGCACCTGTTGTACACCCCACCTGACCCACGGGCTAAGCCGGATTATTGTAAGTCATATTGTCGTTTTATACGACCACTCCCTCACCCTTATTTTCTAAGTTGTACGCTTACATTCACTCCAGAGGCGTAGCGACCCTTCCCGGCTCCCGGGGACAAACTTTCAATTTGGCGCCCCCCTCGAAACAACCTTTCAATTTTCAATTTGCACCCCCTGCCCTCAAACTTTTAATTTGCACCCCCCCCCCCCGTAAAACTTTCAATTTGCACCCCCCCCCCCCCCGTATATATATATTTTTTTTATATTTATATTGCAAAACTACAGCTAAAATGATATTTTAATTTGTTATTACAACCCATTTTGGCGCCCACTAAGGTCGGCACCCAGAGACATATGTACCATCCGCCCCCCCCGCGCTACGCCTCTGATTCACTCATCTGTCATATACTCCCCCTCCCAACCAAAAAAAAACCCTAAACTGGCTATTCCCCTCCAGCACATTTCTGTATGTATAGACATTAACAAAGAACGATGACATGCATATTGTAGCATAAGTCACTTTTTCACAAAATATATTTTAAAAAATTAAAGTGTATTTGTATAAATATATTGTGTTTGCGCATTTTTTTGTTTGCGCAGATTTCCATTGCGTAGTTTTCCGATTACGTTTTTTTTTCTTCTGAGAGCGATCTTTTGCAAACCCCACCCAATCCCATCCCCCAACAGGCTGTTACAGGTTATTTAAGTCATTCGTTCATCTGTTGTTTTATAATCTTCCCTACCCCCCCCCCCCCCCGTTACTAGACAAATTATATATTCCATAATTAAGTCACCAGCTGTTAATAGATGTTGTAAAGCCCACTATGAATAAAATACTGCTTTTTTTTTTTTAAAGTCGGACTGTACGCTGCCAATATGATAGTTGAAGTAGAGTTTATCTGCTTCTTTAAACTCTGTTTCTGTATTGATTGTTTCGTCAGTAAATTTCAACTTTCATACATAAAAATACTTAAAGCAAATGACCTATAGTGTGTGTGTTAGGTACTCATCAGAACTGAGTACACTCACATCATGTAATGAAAGCTAAATTTAAACGAGCGAGCTGGATGTACATTTCTAAAACCACATTCTCCTTGTCTATAGATCTAAAAAAAAAAAAAAAAACTAAGATATAAAAAATCGAAGTTCCACCTGCTGCACATATAAATATATGGTAATCAATACGAACCTATTCAATTCGCACTTATCGATAGTAAAGCTGTTTAGTTTTTCCTCGTGCCTTTATTAAAGAGTGCTGCAGATTTTCGATTAGTTCACCGAAGTTTTAAATTTACTAGTAAAAACACATTAAATTGGTAATGCTATTTTAATATAATATATTGATCTAGATTAAAAAACCTAATATCGATTTTAGCAATCAATAAAATAGGATCATGCTTGTGACAGTTGGTATATTTAATAGTTCCCTGAGCGTAAGTCAGTATATAACGAATATGACTAACTGTTTAAAACGATTTATATACAGAGTAGTCTTAGTATATAGTATGGGACGGCGTGGCCTAGCGGTGGAGCGCTAGACTGCTAGCCCAATAGTTTTGAGTTCGAATCCGGGTTCGAGTTAGTGGAACGTCACTGAATCCTCCCAACTCTGATGGGTACCTAACTTACAACATACGCCATTTTCATACATTTTTTCTTACAACTAAAAACACACAACATTTTTTCTTACAACTAAAAACACACGTTAAGGAAAGTAAAGGCGGCTGGGCATATTGCTGACCACATTATCCCTTTATATGCCGAGGTCATAAGGTGTCAAAATATGTCTCAATTACATTAGTTTCAAAATCACTTAATTTAGTTTATTGTTTTGGTGAAGGACTTTTCCCATGCTGCTGTCATATAATATTCTAAACAACATGAAGCAGATCAAGTTCAATAAGTCTAAATAAAGTACCTTTGCGAACCTTACAGTCATGGGTCAGGTGAAGTAGAGTTCATCTCTTTTAGGGGTCGACGAGGTCGGGTGGGTAAAGTTCATGTCAGCTAAATCGAATAGTCCAGAGTTCGAACCCCCATCAATTTAAAAAAAAATCAAGAACGAAGAAGAAGAAAAACTGTTTGAGTAACCTAGTCATATGAAGTTATAATGTGGTTAGATTGTGTCCCTGAGTCAAAAGGTTCTAGATCTATAGCAACACATTTCCACGGCTTGATCTGTTGATATTTTTGTTACTTTTATTTGATAAAATTAATGTAAATGGATCACTGATGTTTTCTTATAACCCGTTCAAGAGACGCTCTAGCCAAAAACAAAACGAAGACTGCCTTTTGGGTTGTTAGTTGTTTTTTTTTCATAAAATATACTAGAATACCCGTCATCCGTTGGATAACTGTGGGTTTCGGGGGTCATCCATCAAAAAACATCACGTCTGTCACTCAGAGGCATAGCGACCCTTCCCGGCGCCCGGGGACAAAGTTTTCTATTTGAACCCCCCCCCCCTCAAACTTTTGATGTGCACCCCCCCCCCCCCACTCAAACTTTCGATTTGAACCCCCCTCAACCTATCAATTTATTTTTCCAAACCATTTTGGCGCCCCAACATATGTCCCCCCCCGCCCCCCCCCTTCCCCCCTCCACCTCCCCACCCCCCGCCTCCCCTTCCCCCCCCCCCGCCTCCCCTCCCCTACCGTCCCCCCCCCCCCTCCTCGGTACGCTACTGCAGTGTCACTTATCGTCACAAAAAACAGACCCCACATTCAAATATATGTTTTTTATCTTTTAAAAACACCGAAAACACCGATTTCGGACTATCCCTTCATAAACTGACGTCACAGGTGACCTACTCAACTCTACTTCACCTGCCCAGTGTCCTGCCAAGTCTCAGACAACATGTTTTTATCGTTTAAAAAACAATTCCAGCCGAGCATGTATCTGACCACACTATCCTTTCATATGCTTAGGACAAAGAAACAGATGAACTCTACTTCACCTGCCCTGTATCTTGCCAAGTTCAGATAGGCAACGTTATCATTCACATCTAAAAAAAAAAATTGAAAAAAAAAATTTCACTGACATATTGGTCTAGAACCCGTGCCTCCTGCATGAGAGCTGACTACGCTACCATTTTAGCTATTTACTCGTGACGTCACAAGTGAATTTTTATACTATACTATGTGTCTCCTTATGCAACTTGATTTACGCGTATAGATTCTAGATCTAGATCTAAAAATAAGTCTAGTAGTACTAACTTTCAAATTAAATTTTATCTTAAATAAGCCAAACAAAGATTTATATAAAATAATTAAGGCCTGAAATAGATTCTAGATGTAGAATTTACATTAAGTCTAGATCTAGAATTTACATAGAAACCTAGTGACCTACATCTAGGCTAGATCTAGATCTAGGCTAGATTCATAAATTTCCTTCGATAGCTGATCTTTAGATCTAGAGAAATTTATTGTAAAACTAAATGAAAAAGACAGTTGAACATTGATATAAGTGTTGGAACGTAATAAATACAGAAAACGGACGTATTGTTAAAGTTATGACCGACAGAAAATTAGATTTAGAACGCGTTAAACTTGTGAATGGGAACACAATTTTCTTCGATAGACGCCGCCATTTTATTGTACTAAAGAGTAAACAAAAACCTGTGACGTCACGGTCCCGCCGAGTCTAGTGGCTTTTCAAATATTTTAAAAAAAAATGGGTTATTCTGCATAGGAATAAATCAATAAATTAATTAACGTCTTTAAATAAATTTGCGATCAACAGTCTGTCTGCATTAAAAAATTATTCTCTACCTGCATACCATTTTACAGCTTTCCAGATAGAGTCGAACATATCACAATTTTCGATCAGGCAAACAAATAAATATTCAAACATGTAAACAAAGTTGACTTTTAGTAGTATACTAGAATACCCGTCATCCGTTGGATAACTGTGGGTTTCGGGGGTCATCCATCAAAAAACATCACGTCTGTCACTCAGAGGCATAGCGACCCTTCCCGGCGCCCGGGGACAAAGTTTTCGATTTGAACCCCCCCCCTCAAACTTTTGATGTGCACCCCCCCCCCCCCCACTCAAACTTTCGATTTGAACCCCCCTCAACCTATCAATTTATTTTTCCAAACCATTTTGGCGCCCCAACATATGTCCCACCCCTTCCCCCCTCCACCTCCCCACCCCCCCTTCCCCCCCCCCGCCTCCCCTCCCCTCCCCACCCCCCGCCTCCCCTCCCCACCCCCCGCCTCCCCTCCCCTACCGTCCCCCCCCCTCCTCGGTACGCTACTGCAGTGTCACTTATCGTCACAAAAAACAGACCCCACATTCAAATATATGTTTTTTATCTTTTAAAAACACCGAAAACACCGATTTCGGACTATCCCTTCATAAACTGACGTCACAGGTGACCTACTCAACTCTACTTCACCTGCCCAGTGTCCTGCCAAGTCTCAGACAACATGTTTTTATCGTTTAAAAAACAATTCCAGCCGAGCATGTATCTGACCACACTATCCTTTCATATGCTTAGGACAAAGAAACAGATGAACTCTACTTCACCTGCCCTGTATCTTGCCAAGTTCAGATAGGCAACGTTATCATTCACATCTAAAAAAAAAAATTGAAAAAAAAAATTTCATTGACATATTGGTCTAGAACCCGTGCCTCCTGCATGAGAGCTGACTACGCTACCATTTTAGCTATTTACTCGTGTCGTCACAAGTGAATTTTTATACTATACTATGTGTCTCCTTATGCAACTTGATTTACGCGTATAGATTCTAGATCTAGATCTAAAAATAAGTCTAGTAGTACTAACTTTCAAATTAAATTTTATCTTAAATAAGCCAAACAAAGATTTATATAAAATAATTAAGGCCTGAAATAGATTCTAGATGTAGAATTTACATTGAATCTAGTGACCTACATCTAGGCTAGATCTAGATCTAGGCTAGATTCATAAATTTCCTTCGATAGCTGATCTTTAGATCTAGAGAAATTTATCGTAAAACTAAATGAAAAAGACAGTTGAAAATTGATATAAGTGTTGGGACGTAATAAATACAGCAAACGGACGTATTGTTAAAGTTATGACCGACAGAAAATTAGATTTAGAACGCGTTAAACTTTTGAATGGGAACACAATTTTCTTCAAAAGACGCCGCCATTTTATTGTACTAAAGAGTAAACAAAAACCTGTGACGTCACTATTCCCACAAAGTTTAGTCAAGGTTTTAACATTTTAAAAAAAAATGGGTTATTCTGCGTAGGAATAAATCAATAAATTAATTAACGTCTTTAAATAAATTTGTGATTAACAGTCTGTCTGCATTAAAAAATTATTCTCTACCTGCATACCATTTTACAGCTTTCCAGGTAGAGTCGAACATATCACAATTTTCGATCAGGCAAACAAACAAATAAATATTCAAACATGTAAACAAACTTGACTTTTAGTAGTATATAGATAGATGTCAATAGATCACAGACGTTTTCTTATAACCCGATCAACAGACGCTGTAGCCGAAAACAAGACTAAAAGAGCCCTTTAGATTGTTATTTTTGTTTGATAAAATGTAAATAAATAGATCATTGATGTTTTCTTGTAACACGTACAACAGACACTCTACCCAAAAACAAGACAACGACTGGCTTTTGGATAGTAAGTTTTATTTGATAAAATGTGTAAATGGATCATTGATGTTTTCTTGTAACCCGTCCAACAGACGCTCTAGCCAAAAACAAGACGAAGACTGCCTTTTGGCTTGTTAGCAACTGTGATGCCACCTCCCACCGTGAGATGTACGTCAAAGAAATGAAGGTCTTTACGTTTTTCTATCTCACACTCTACATTATCATCGATCACCATCTATCACTCTTGATAACTATCGATCGCTCGGGATCACCAACAATCACCATCTATCACTATTGAACACATTTAATCGCTCGTAATCAAAACAGATCCCCATTAATTACATTTTCTCCCCAACTATAAGATCAATCACCGTTTGTCACCAACAACCACCATCTATCACTATTGATTACCATCGATCGCTCGTGATAACAAAATATCACCATCAATCACTCGTGCTCACTTTCAATCGCTCTCGATCATATACGATGCCCAATTAATTAATTTTCCCCAATACTAAGATCAATCACTCTTATCTTAACACCAACGACCACCAACCAGAGTTTCTTCTGACCCCCCCCCCCCCCGAACAAAATGTAATTTAAATAGAAAATATATTTTTTTACGTGTCCGTCCGCGGAAAATGTTGTCCGCCCCCTCCTTCCCCCCCCCCCCCCCCGAAAATATCAAGTATCCCAACCCCCACCGGAGAAAATAGTCTGGAAGAAACACTGCCACCATCTATCACTCTTGATCACTTTCAATCGTTCGTGATCACAAAAGATCCCCATCAATGACACTTTCTCACCAACGATAAGATACATCACTATTTATAACGACTAATCACAAGTAAGACGGAGTGGTCTAGTGGTAGAGAGCTGTACTGCTAACTTTAAGTCTCAAGTTCGAATCCGGGTTCAAGTCAGTAGACCGTACCTGAGTCCACCCAACTCTGATGGGTACCTAACTCACGTTAGGGAGAGTAAAGGCTGCTGGGCATAGTGCTGACCACACTATCTCTTTATATTCCGTGGTCACAGAAACAAGTAAACTAGCCACATAGACCGTCAGGTTTGAAAGGGAAACTTACTTAATCACAAGTAATCTCTATTGATGACCAACGATTTCCTGTAATCATTATTTATCTCCATCGATCTTCCTTTCCACATCCTCTGCATGACGTGTCAACATACTATGCCATTAAGGACGTAAACTCCGACGCTAGCCTGTTTTTATTTCTGGATTTGCTTACATTGCCTTTGTCCATTCAACAATAAACTACAAGGCAGCAGTTGTCTTATTTTGGAGTTGTCTCTCCTAGATGATTTGCTGTCCCCAGCTATCGGGCGTCTTCTGCCAGGGGTTTTGAACTCGGGCCGTTTCGGTTTAACAGCCATGAGCTTTAAAACCTCGACCACGCGGCCCCAATTATCCATCAATCAATAAAAATCACTCTTGGTCACTACTGATCGCATTCAATCACGATGAGTAACCAATATTCAATTTTAATCACCTTCGGTCACCGTTAAACACCCTTGATCACTATTGTTACCCGAAGTTTAACTAAACGTGTAAAAAAAAAAAAAAAAAAAAAAAAAAAAAAAAAAAAAAAAAAAAGAAAAAAAAAACTATCACCCGCAGTCAATCTTGATCAATACGAATCAACACTGATCCATGTAAGTCTATATCAATCAATATTGAAATCATCGAACACGGCGAGTCTATGTTAATCACTACCAATCATTATCAAACTTCATCATTCATTAAGGGGGATCAGCGTGGACGAGTCGGTAAAGCTCTTTGTTGCTTAACCGAAATGTCACCGAAATTTTGCTATTTAACAAAATAATAATCTATTTAAATGTAAAGTAACAAAGCATATGAAAGGGGTCGGCGTGGTCGAGTCGGTAAAGCTCTCGAAAAGTCTCGAGTTCGAACCCTCGGACAAATGAGAATCATTAGCTGGGGACAGCCACTCTTCTAGGAGAGACAACTCAAAAATCAAACAACTGCTGCCTTGTAGTTTTTTCTTGGTTGACAAAGTCTATGGATGCAAATCCAAAAAGAAATCAGGCTAAAATGGGATTCAATGGCCTCAATGGCGCATAACCAGATAACCAGTCGACACGTACACTTAATTGTGTTGGAGGGGATCCCTTCCAAAACTTAAATTAAGATCGAAGAAGAATATCATTCATTATTAATGTTGTCTATTAGCTTCGCTTTTTATCCCTTTCTGTAATTTCAATAATATATATAAATATATATATATATATATATATATATATATATATATATATATATATATATATATATATATATATATATATATATATATATATATATTGTGACCTTTCAGAAATACATAGACGTGGACATCTACGGTGCCTGCGGCGAGTCCTGTGGTGAGCGCTGCCTGACAGACCTGCCGCGCATGTACAAGTTCTATCTGGCCTTTGAGAACTCTTTCTGTACCGATTACGTCACGGAAAAACTCTTCAAAATTTACAAGCCAGAGCTCCACGTGATTCCCGTCGTGCTGGGGAAGTTACCGTACAATTCCTATTTTCCGAAGAGTACTTTCGTCAACACGGCTGATTTTCCGACGCCCGAGGCTTTGGCTCTCCACCTCAAGGACCTGGGTTCGGATCTCACGCGGTACAGTAGGTATCTTGAAGAGAAGGATAAGTACGTGTCGCATGATACAGGTCAGATAGGCTGTATGCTATGTGAATACTTCAGCACCAAGAAGATACAAAGGAAAGTTTATAACCTCAGAGAATGGATGAGTGTTGGTCATTGTGATACTAAAGACGAGGTTGATGCTGTTAAAGAGGTCGATTGATTACACATTGTAATTAGAAAATTTTAGTGTTTGTAATTTTTTTATTTTTTTTTTTTTGTAAAGGGAAGCAAATCTGATGGGTAGATAACTTTTGTTTATTCATCAACATTAGGCTCTTTCGAGGAATAAATGCAACCTGTGTAAATTTGATCTTGCTACGGAAAGATGACATTATCAAAGCATCTTTTTTTCCCCATTTTTTTGTTGTTCAAATATTATGAAAACTAAAAAAAAAATGTCCAGAGGCTACCGAAATATTTGTTCATAAATAGTTCATAAAATTTCAAATACATTTTTAAGACCCACTTAAACAATCATAGAAACCCAAAGTGTTTGATAATAGGGTCGCATAATCTGTCTCAATTAAATAATTTACAAAATCAAAGTAGTAGTTATCTCTAACCTCTATTAAATTAGTTTGATAAATATTAAGTAGTTATATATAACCTTCGTTAAATGTGTTTGATAAACATTAAGTAGTTATCTATAATCTTCGTTAAATGTGTTTGATAAACATTAAGTAGTTATCTATAATCTTCGTTAAATGTGTTTGATAAACATTAAGTAGTTATCTATAATCTTCGTTAAATGTGTTTGATAAAAATTAAGTAGTTATCTATAACCTTCGTTAAATGTGTTTTAAAAACATTAAGTAGTTATCTATAACCTTCGTTAAATGTGTTTTAAAAACATTAAGTAGTTATCTATAACCTGTATTAAATGTGTTTGATAAACATTAAGTAGTTATCTGTAACTTCCGTTAAATGTGTTTGATAAACATTAAGTAGTTATCTATAACTTCTGTTCAATGTGTTTGATAAATATTAAATAGTTATCTATAACATCTATTAAATGTGTTTTAAAAACATTAAGTAGTTATCTATAACCTGTATTAAATGTGTTTGATAAACATTAAGTAGTTATCTATAACTTCCGTTAAATGTGTTTGATAAACATTAAGTAGTTATCTATAACTTCTGTTCAATGTGTTTGATAAATATTAAATAGTTATCTATAACATCTATTAAATGTGTTTTAAAAACATTAAGTAGTTATCTATAACCTGTATTAAGTGTGTTTGATAAACATTAAGTAGTTATCTATAACTTCCGTTAAATGTGTTTTATAAACATTAAATAGTTATCTATAACTTCCGTTAAATGTGTTTTAAAAACATTAAGTAGTAATAATCTGTAACATATATAAATGTGTTTGATAAACATTAAGTAGTTATCTCTAAAGGGGAAACAAATCGTGTTTAAAGCTTAAATATTCCGTCCAATGTATCTCCGCATTTCCGGGAATATTCTTCTTTCGTCAATTGATTGTAAATTCAAATAAAACAAGCTTTTTGATTGGTAAACGAGAATTGTAAACTTTGGGAAAGCAATCGAATCCTTAGTTTTGTTACTGTCGTGATATTATGTATCGTGGTAGCGATAAACTGCGCATGTCTTACTTATGTTAATGTTAATAGAAGTAGATAATTAACTAAATGTGCAATGTATTCAAAACATGCATGTAACAACAATATATGTTACTGTTATCCATTATATTTTTTCTATTAATTTTTCTGTTTTTAAACTTATTTTTTTCTCAAATAAATTTTTAAAAAAGTATTTCTTTAGTGTAACTTTTAATAATTCAATAATATAACGTTTTCTCATGTTTATTTTTGCCTATCATAAATTCTTCTAACATTCCTTCAACTGTATAGAAATGTATACATCTCCCTGTTTTAAATTAATACAACGTATTATATTCTGCAGTAATACACAAGTGATAGGTTATGAGGTATTTACTATATAAAGTTACTGTGAAGAGAATACTGTTGATTATACGTTTTTAAAATACGCAATCCAGTAGCACAATACAAAATGCTATAAAACAACGTTTTTAAAAAACGAAAAATTGTTAATTTTTGTTTTTTCGATTCCACAAAATAGTGAACTATTCTATGGCAATTATTTGAATGTGTTTTTTTTTATCAATAGGTATCTGTAGAGTGTTCATTTCAGAGGAAACAAAAAAAAATTTGTTTTTGTAAACATTATGCGCTGTTTTTATTGACTGCAATAAATACAAGCTAGATATTATTTGATTCAGAACTGACTTGTGTTAAAGTGTGCTCTTGTTGATTTTTGTATTAGAATACAACTTTAAAAGTAATTTGTCGAATTTAATTTTTTTCTGAGTTATAAATATTAATGTCAGCAATTAAGCATTATCTAAAAGACTTTCTAATAAAAAATTGTAAAGAATACTGTTTGGTGTACACAGAGCGGTATTGAATAAATTTAAAATATTAAAAAGTGATTGGAGATATTTACGGCACATTTAAGCTATCTAGCAAGCATTATTTATATTATTGCATTTTTATTTTAAATTTCCTTTACGCCGATGTTATTTGTGGATGTCATAGTAACTTGACACATTTATTTAGATAAGGAAATAACTATAAACCCACTAACAGCGAGCTAATAAACTGCTTTGTATGTCTACAGAATAAATTGCAAATAGCTTGTTTTCACACGATAATATCCATAACATCTAGAACGAAGGGAAACTACTCAAATGCGAAATTTCCTATACGAAACACTAGTTATATCCCCTGGCGTGCTGGATAAAGTTAACCACCCGCCGCACAAAGATTAATCCTATGGCGTGGTCGAATTGTAGCGCATTTGGCTGCTGGGCCAATGGTCTCGAGTACGGAGCTCGCTTTAGACATGTGACTGTAGAACGTCCCTGAGTACATCCAGCTTTAATGGGTACCTGACATACGATGGGGAAAGTAAAGGCGACTGGGCATATTGCTAACAACACCTTCCAGTTTTTATACCGATGTCAAGAAACATATGGACTCTACTTCATCTGCTTAATTAATCAAGCCTAAAAAAAGCAGGCTATTAAACGAAAAGCAATTTGCCACACAAAACTTATCAATCATGAATTAAAGTTGATCAAATAACGAAATATGTGAAGTATATTTGTTGGCTATAATCTGGAAACAAATCGTTATATAAAGTGTGTGTGTGTAAGTGTAGAGTTAATGTTATTCTTGTGAACCTCATTCAATTATCTGCTGATTATATTTTTTTAACTGATTAAAATTAACATGTAAATAATATTAATCAATTAATGCATCATAGTTTACAGTAGTTGTAACTAAAATCGTATGCTTCATCTTGTTTTCATCAAGAAAGCTAACTGGAAAAAGACTTCGCATCGTGAAGAGCAGAGTACTTTCCCTTACTTCTTGAATTTCAATGATTTGCATATGCTTTAAAAAATAAAAAAAATATTTATAAAGCGTGTAGAATCGGTAGATCTCGTGTTTTGAAGAGTTTGTACACGACTGCTAGCTTATGTGTTCTTAGTGTACAAGACTGCTAGCTAATGTGTTCTTAGTGTACAAGACTGCTAGCTAATGTGTTCTTAGTGTACAAGACTGCTAGCTAATGTGTTCTTAGTGTACAAGACTGCTAGCTTATGTGTTCTTACTGTACAAGACTGCTAGCTAATGTGTTCTTAGTGTACAAGACTGCTAGCTAATGTGTTCTTAGTGTACAATACTGCTAACTAATTTGTTCTTAGTGTACAAGACTGCTAGCTTATGTGTTCTTAGTGTACAAGACTGCTAGCTAATGTGTTCTTAGTGTACAAGACTGCTAGCTAATGTGTTCTTAGTGTACAACTGCTAGCTAATGTGTTCTTAGTGTACGAGACTGCTAACTAATTTGTTCTTAGTGTACAACTGCTAACTAATTTGTTCTTATTGTACAACTGCTAACTAATTTGTTCTTAGTGTACGAGACTGATAACTAATTTGTTCTTATTGTACAACTGCTAACTAATTTGTTCATAGTGTACGAGACTGCTAACTAATTTGTTCTTAGTGAACAACTGCTAACTAATTTGTTCTTAGTGAACAACTGCTAACTAGTTTGTTCTTAGTGTACGTATGCTAACTAATTTGTTCTTAGTGAACAACTGCTAACTAGTTTGTTCTTAGTGTACGTATGCTAACTAGTTTGTTCTTAGTGTACGTATGCTAACTAGTTTGTTCTTGGTGAACAACTGCTAACTAGTTTGTTCTTGGTGAACAACTGCTAACTAGTTTGTTCTAAGTGTACAACTGCTAACTAGTTTGTTCTTGGTGAACAACTGCTAACTAGTTTGTTCTTAGTGTACAACTGCTAATTTGTTCTTGATGTACGCGAGTGATAACTGATTTGTTCTTAGTGTACGAGACTGATAACTAATTTGTTCTTGATGTACAAGTGCTAACTAATTTGTTCTTAGTGTACGAGAGTGATAACTAATTTGTTCTTGATGTACAAGTGCTAACTAATTTGTTCTTAGTGTACGAGACTGATAACTAATTTGTTTCTTGTGAAGTATGCACGTAAAGCCAGTTTTAAATGTGTCATTGCCTATAATGTTAGAATTAACAAGAAAGTAAATAAAGCCTAGGTTAATCTTTAATTATCTTACCACCTAGGTGTTGGGGCCCCGAGATATGAATCTGCCCGGGGCAGGTGGGATTCTGTCTAAATATCTATGAGCAATGAGCACTGTTTCTTTCAAACATTATCTCTTGTGGGGTGGGGGGGGGGGGGTACCTGAAACTAACGAGTGGGAGGGCACTTGAAAGTTTCGATGGGTGGGGCGGACTTAAATGCCCTGGGGGCGGGAGGCGGACACTGTTCGAAATATATATTTTAATTATGAATTATATTTCGTTACGGGGGTGAAGGGCGATAGATGAGCCCACCCCCCCCCCCCCTCCCCTCCTCGAGAAGATGCTTGATAGAGTCAGGGATATGCACGCGATGGAATAAACGAATTGCCTCGTAGTCCATATATTTTGTCAGTATTCTTGTATAGGGTCAGTGTTAAGATAAGGACCAGTGGCGTAGCGAGGTCGGGTGTCACCCGGTGCGGCACTTAATGGTGTCACCCCTCAGAGGCGTAGCAACCCTTCCCGGGGACAAACTTTCAAGTTTTCGATTTGCACCCCCCCCCTCCCCTCAAACTTTCGATTTGCTACCCCCTCAAGTTTTTCTCTATATATTTTGCTATTTTTTGCCTAGGTGTAACCCCCCTAAATGGTGTCACCCGGTGCGGTCCTCACCCCCGCACCCCCCCCCCCCCTCGCTACGCCCTTGATAAGGACCTTAAGTAACGGTCACGACTTAGTGTAAGCTTTAGTGTAAGGTTAGTGTTAGAGTATTGAAAACTGCAGAAACAATGTATTTAAAATGTGGACGTATTATAGCAAAATTGTTACAATGAACCTACCATGGTTGTTGAAAAATTTATCAGATGACCTTATCCCCGCTGGAGAATATTAAAAATTTTGAAACTTTCATTAGGAAATATATTACTCTATTTTAAAAAGTGTAAGTATTTAATAAAGTGGATTAAAAATCATGTCTATATCCCGAGTTGCCATCCCCTGTTGTTTCATATAAGAATATTGGAGAAAGTTTAGGGGAGATTACTCCCGGTTTATTTTTAGTCAGTCATCTTTAGCGATTAATTTTACACACATCTGTCTATCATCCTTTTTTTTTTCTTTTCACATTTTTTTTTTAAAACACCAACAATACCTTTTAGAAGCTAAAAATGTTAATATTTCAAAACCTTTATTGACATTTGTATAGACATTTTGCAGACACTATTGAAATTTTTAAAATACGTTTAAAAGAGATTATTTTAAAATATAATTAAAGATGTTAGTGTTGGTTTTTTTCGTCAGTCCAATCATTAATCAACTCATTTATTTTTAACGACTAGTTATCAATTTGTCACATTTGTTCAGACGCTGTTTTTTTTCGGTCATTTGTCATCGCCCAGGTATTTTCAGTTCATTTAATTTCATTCATTTTTTTTTATTTTTTTTTTTTTACAAAGACCTGACCTTGACATTGAGCAGACTTTTGTCTTGCCTGCATGTTTATCCCGACACAAGACGCGCTCTCATTAAACGGAGAAACAGTCGGTGCGGCACCCAGCCGTGCATGTTTATGTTTGGGGGACATGCCTGCCAATTTGTAATTGACCACACCAAACGCTTTCTTTTCCCTCGATTTACGGCCCCTGTCACACGTTTTCCCGGCGAGTTATTGCCCCTTTACCTCCCTCCGGAGTTAACTGCCCCTGTCGCGATTCCGTTGTGCCGGCAACTTCCGTGAACGGTTTACGAGCTGTACGTGACTGCCGGTTTGATAAGGGCCCGGCTGATACGCCCGGCAACAGCAACAGGCAATTGGGCCCGGGATAGAGATGAACAAACTAACAAGGCATTGTTTTTCCACCCCCACCCCCTAGCTCCCCACCCTCACCCATTATCCCCCCTGGTTGGAACTCACCGTAAAGACATCATCGGCGTATCGCCACACGTCATGGGCGTTATCGGAGCGCGGGTTCCAGAGACGGATGCCAGAACCCGCGACGCATGATTGAACCGCCACAGCTGATTGGGCTAATTAATTTGCGTGATGCAGCAAAAACGTCGTCACGGTAATTTGGAGTAAATTTGAGATGTAAACAATGTCTGGGATAGAGAGAGGTTTTTTTTATTGGGGGTGGGGGGGGGGGGTTGGGGAGGGGGTATCAGTCTTATCGTAAACTTTGGGTTTTACTCAGAGGTGTCCCCCAGTGGTTGGGATGAGGGTCTGTCCGCAGATAGTGACGCCACTTGTCACAAAACTAATTAAACTACCAAAATAAAACGGAATCTTAATCAGCTAACAAGGAAAAATGAAACACGGTCTAAGTCTCTCTCTCCCACATTGGACATTAAACCTCCGCGGATGAAATTTATATATATATATATATATATATATATATATATATATATATATATATATATATATATATATATATATATATATATATATATATATATATATATTTATATTTATATATATATATATGATGTTTATAGAAAATATGTATTTAACAAGCGTTCTTTAACCCTTAAACTCTCACTACACTATAACACGGAAGATAGTTTTTTATTGTATCACGATAACAAATTTACACCAACAGTCCAACACAAAGCCAGTAATCAAACATTAGACTATTATCCTAACTCTAATTATTTTTTTTTCTGCTTCAGACATTGAATTCATAGCGTCAGTTTGCTTTCCCATGTTCGCTTTTGTATTAAGTTTTATCATCGGCTACAGATTTACAATAGTAATATTTCTTTCTGTCATGTACTTAAATTCATCTTAAGATGGTTTACTTATACATAGATCTAATACAAATCGTCTGATTACAATTTTATTTTTAAACATGAAAATGCAAATGTGTAGTTAAATTGTGATTCGTGGGATTTTTTTCGGTGGGGTGGGTTGAGGGGGTATGAGCTAATAAGTAGAGCTGAAATAAATTTGTGATCAAAGAAAATCAATATTATAATTATTATATGAGCTAATAAGTAGAGCTGAAATAAATTTGTGATCAAAGAAAATCAATATTATAATTATTATAAGCATCGTGGATGATATGTTCAGTACAATTAGATACACTAAATCAAACATTCTTCCCTTTCAGACAGCTGTATTCTATAACAGTCCTGCCACAGTTGTTTTTTTTTTTTTGTTTTGTAACTCTAATACTTAAGTATCTACCTCATAGTCTGCCCCCCCCCTACTGACGAAATGGAATTTATATTGAAAATATATACTTTTAATAGTGGCCGACCCCCCAGTAATTTTAGTCCGCCTCCCTCCCCGAAAATTTTAAGTGCCCCCCCCCCTTCCCCCCAGAACAAAAGTCTGGAAGAAACACTGAATCATATGTTCATTTCATCGTTTAGCTCACTTTGTGCTTTTGTTTAGCTATTGTGCTTCAATCTAAATAATGTACTAGAAGAAGAATCTAGCATTTATAATAATGAATCAGCTTAAGAGAATTTATCCATTAGGGATGATAAGGATAGGAGGTTATTTTGTATTATTCATACATGTAAACGAAAAAAAAAAACACTCAATGGGTACTCTCCCCTTACACAGATTACCGTCCCTCCCTTCTATTTTTAACTCAACTCTCGGTTCCGGTTTGAAAACAAACAACAACATAAAACAAGCCCCACGAGGCCCTGGCCCGAATCTTAAATCTCACGGTGACATGCACGAAATGTAACGGTCCATTGTCTGGCCCGGGGGAGGGGTGGGGTGATTAATGTGCTCCGTACCTGACGGTGCATTCGGTGAGCGCGGCCTTAGGGGAGGGGCGGATTGGTGGGGTGGGGGGTGGGGACTGTACCAGACGCTCACATTAAAGACTGCGAGTTAATTTTAGACGGCGGGCAATTAATTAGTTCGTTTATGCATTAATTAGTGATGCAGTTTGCATTTACTTGTCGTCGTTTTTAATTTTAGTATTTTTTCAATAACATTAAAATTTGACGTTTTGTAGATCGTAATACAATAAAGTTTTTTGTATTCAAATGATGTTTAAATAAATAAAGTTGCAATATATAATAATAAGTAAAAAGTAAAGAATCTTCTTTGGACCTAGCCATCTTTTGGACACATGAAAGGAATGTGTGGTCAGCTGTTCGCCCAGCTGCCTTTAAACTTTCCCTAACGTGAGTTAGATATCCATCACTGAGCTGAGTGGACTCAGGGGCGTTCTACTGACTTGGAACCGGATTCGAACTCGAGACTTTCGGGTTAGCAGTCAAACTCTCTACCGATAAGGCCAAGCCTTTTCATAATAATACCAAAGCGCCAAATTGTAAGAGTTAATTAAATAAATACTTTTTTTTTTAAATCAAAGCGATAATATGCCTGATACAGCGCCGAACTTGACAACCCACAGAGGGATTTTGTCGTCGTTGGCAGTGGCGTAGCCAGGATCATCTCAAGGGGGGGGGGGGGGTTCCAATTTTTACCCAGGGACAAACTTTCGATTTGCACCCCTCCCCCCCCAAATTTTCGATTTGCACTCCCCCTCTCAAACTTTCGATTTGCACGCCCCCTCATACTTTACATATATGACCCCCCCCTAACCCCCCCCCCTGCCTACGCCACTGGTCGTTGGTATCCGGTTTCTTTGAGATCTAGTCCATACTTGCTTAATGATCGTTTAGAAAAAAAGACATCTAATTTAAGGATCACCTACTTAAGTAATCTTTTTAGGGATCATTCAGCGCTAAAATCATTTGACTTAAAGGTCGATTAGAATCAACGTTACTTGACTTATGTATATTCATTCTTAAAGTCATCTGATTTAAGGATCGCTCAGTGGGGTCTAATTAAGTCATCTGATTCAGGGAACATCAAGCACTAAAGCCACCTAAGTTGAAAGGCGTTCAGAAGTAACGTCACTTGACTTATGGCTAATTGAGTCTTTAAGTCATCAGTGTGTTCAGCACTCAAGTCACCACAACTCATGGCTCATCAGTCACCTGATTTAAGGAACGCTCGGCACTTAAGTCATCTGAATCAGGGATCATTATGCACTAAAATCACCTGACTTCCAGTTCGTTCAGAACTAACGTCACTAGAATTATGGCTTATTATTTAAGTCATCTGATTTAGGGATCACTCAGCACTAAAGTCAACTAAGTTAAAAGTCGTTCAGAGGTAACGTCACTTGACTTATGGCTAATTGAGTGGTTAAGTCATATGATTTCAGGATCGTTCAGTCTACTTAAGTCATCTGATTTAAGGATTTTTCAGCACTAAAGTCACCTCAACTCATGGCTCATTCAGTCATAAAGTCACCTGATTTAAGGAACACTCGGCACTTCAGTCATCTGACTTTATAATCATTCAGCTTTTAAAGTCACTTGACCATAGGTTTAGCCAGAGATAGAGTCACCTAAAGAGCTAGCTTATCACGTAACCAGTGATTCACCTATCCCTAAACCCCCTCAACACTAGAGTACTTCGTTTGCTTATGTCGAATATATCAACTAACATAAATTGCCCCCCTCACCCCCCCCCCCCTCCCCCTTCACCCGTGCCCGGAAGTAGCGGAAAAACCCAATTAATATGCAAATTCGCTCACCTCATCTGGTAAATTAGATGAAGACATTGTTCCCCTCCCTGCATCCGCTATACGGTAACCTACCTTTAACCCTATTCACACGAACAAAGCCTAGGACAATGTTACGATGTCATGTCGTTAATGAACTCTTTAAGCTAAACCTCGACTTACAAATTCTTCTAACACGAACTGTTGTTCATGAAATTGACGGCAGTGATCTCACCCCCCACCCGCATTGTTCCCTCCCCCCCCCCCCCACCCCGTCTCCGAACAAAGTGTTGGATTACTTCCCATTTCACCTTCCATAACAAGCTTATCTCCCCTCTCTAATTCGAAGCGATTAGCCGGGCTGGTTTATTGCCTGGGAGGTGAGGCTTTCACGACCCGGGTCATTTCGGCTCCGATGTCACCCTCTCAACCCCACTGATCGGCATTTCCAGGTGGGCACAGGTAGGAGGGGGGGGGGGGGGGGAGGGGAGTGAGTGGGGGGGGGGGGGGGGGCATCGTGTGTGGGAGGGCAGTGAACAATTGGGAATACCTACTCTCTGTGCTCAGTTTATAAAACGTGTTAATCAGTTTAATCAAGATTTTTTTACTTTCTCGTATATACGAAGTATAGAGAAAGTATTGTAATCGTGCACAAAAATCACTTGAAATTTTAACAATTTTCACCGTATTACACCTCAGTCCTTCATCACATCCGAAGTATAGAGGACTTATTTTAATCGGGCAAAAATTATCAATCCAGATGTATCAAAATTAAGAGGTTTTGTGTGTAATCCAGTCTGAAAAACTGGGCTTTGCAACTCTGTCCGTATGTCTGTGTGTGTGTGTGTCTGTGTGTCTGTCCGTGTGTAAACACGATTACTTGAGTACCGTTACAGCTAGGTTGATGAAATTTCATATATAAGTAGTTTATCAAAATCGTAGATCCGTATCAACTTTTGAGCGATTTCCGAGAACCGGAAGTGGTACTTTTTCTACTTCGAATTTTTAAAAAGCCTATAACTTGAGTATTATTTCACATAGATAAATGAAATTTCACACATAAGTTAAAGATCTAATTCTCTACCTTCTGTTAAATTTTGAGTAATTTCCATTGACCGGAAGTAGTAATTTACGCTACTTCCGATTTCTCAAAAAACTAATGTAAATTTTTAAAGTACTAATAATATTGCGCACTATTAAACACTCTTTTATTTAGCGTTCACTTGGTGTGCAATTCATTTGTCTACGAGATTTTATTCTATTTTTAAAACTTTAAGTATTTAAAATTGATTAAAAATCATGTCTATAGCCCGAGTTCCCATCCCCTGTTGTTTGTTATAAGAATATTCGAGAAAGTTTAGGGGAGATCACTCCCGGTTTATTATTAATTAACTTCAATTGAATTTTTCACAATTATTTTTTCTTACTACTGGCTAATTTTTAAGTGATTAAATATAATAATATATTTCGATCCAAAAATGGTATTTAGATAATGGAATAAAATTAAAACTTTCATCCTAACAAAATACCTAATTAAATAAAAGCTGTAATTATAAAATTGTTTAACGTGTATTGTTCACAAGGCTATTGTGCTACTTGTATTTGGTGTGCACGGTGTTCTAAGTCTTATACCAGGATATACCTATTTTACAAGATGACTGCGCGGCATGTTCAAAACTACTGCGCGGCCGCGCAATCGCGCACCTTGGAGGGAACACTGCCACCCCCCCCCCCCTCCGAACGAAATGGAACTTATATAGAATATATATACTTTTAACAGTGTCCCGTCTCTCCCCCCCCCCCCCCCGCCCTCCCGGAGAAAAAAGTCTGGAAGAAACTCTGATGGCTGGTATCTCCTTTATTACTTATTCTCAGGAACCATGGAACGTGTTTATAAATACTCCTTAGTCCAATTACATTTCACAACCGTGTCTGATATTTTTTTTTTAAAAATCACTTGCATTTTAAAAAGTGACGATGGCCAGCCATTGCCAAAGATTATCAGATATAATCAGAATTATTGCCAAATAATAAGTTGTGGCCACAAATAATCACCTTTGGCCATTAAAATCAGCTATGGCTGCTAGCCAATAATAATCAGCTTTGGCCTTTAAAATTAGCTATGTCTGATGGCCATAAACGATCACCTTTGGCCACTGAAATCAGCTTTTGCTGTTGGCCACAAATAATCCGCTTTGGCCACTAAAATTAGCTGTCTGATGGCCACTAACAATCAGCTTTGGCCAGTAAAATCAGCTATGACCACTAATAATCAGCCGCGATAACCAATAATCGGTTACGTTGCCAAAAACTCAGTTGTATACAACAGCTGTACCAACCTAACTAGAATTTCATTCTAACATATATCTCCCCCGGGGAGGAATTGAAACTTCCGACAGGAAGGGGGGGGGGGGAGACATGCTGCATCGCAATGGGGGGGGGGGGGTGTTCGGCTACTTTGTTCTATTTCAGTCCTGTGAAAGGGGGCGGAGGGCGTGTTTGGGTGTCGGGGGGGGGGGGCTGCACCCAGAATAAATGTTTTTAAGAAACATTAAACACAATCACGGGTAGACTAGCAGTGTCTACGCGGAAAAAAAAAAGCGGTGAAAATAAATAAAAGTGGTCCATTCCCGTGTGCAAGTTTCATAGTGTATGTTTTTAAACCTAGCTTAAGGACCGATGTCTAAAGGGTTACAAATTACTTTACAAATTGCAATATACAATTAGAACACTCCGCATACCGGTTAATTTAATGAAGACATTTATGTAAAAAAAAAAAACAACACTGATAGCCGAAGACAGTACGAGTTACCCATCTGAATTTTATCCTAGCGGCCCACCTAAATTTTATCCTGGCGGCCCACCACAATTTTATCATGGCGGCCCATCTGAAATGTTATCCTGGCGGCCCATGTGAATTTTATCCTGGCGGCCCACTTAAATTTTATCCTGGCGGCCCACCTGAATTTTATTCTGGAATCCCACCTAAATTTTATCATGGCGGCCCACCACAATTTTATCATGGCGGCCCACCTAAATTTTATCATGGCGGCCCACGTAAATTTTATCCTGGCGGCCCACCACAATTTTATCATGGCGGCCCACCTAAATTTTATCCTGGCGGCCCACCTGAATTTTATTCTGGAAGCCCACCTAAATTTTATCATGGCGGCCCACCACAATTTTATCATGGCAACCCACCTAAATTTTATCCTGGCGGCCCACCTAAATTTTATCCTGGCGGCCCACCTACATTTTATCCTGGCGGCCCACTTGAATTTTATCCTGGCGGCCCGCCGGAATTTTATCCATGCTGCACACATTGATTACATCATGGCGCCCACCTAAACTTTATCCTGGCGGCCCACCTAAATTTTATCCTGGCGGCCCACCTACATTTTATCCTCGCGGCCCACCTGAATTTTATCCTGGCGACCCACCTACATTTAGTCCTGGTTGCCCACCGTTTTTTGTATGTAATCGTTGCTATCATAACAAAGGAGAGTTGTTACTAAAAAGTGTTCAGATGAAGTAACAGAATAATCAGAGGAAGTAACTAAATAATGGTATTTTAAGTATTTATATATCGTCTCTATAAAATATATATCCTATATAGTTTATCCTATTCGATTTAAAAATAAATACATGCTAACGTTATAAATAAAACAAAAGCAAAAATTGTTCTTTGTAAGGCACTGTTTATTTACACAAGTAAATCTATTTATTCTTTCTGGTAATCTCTACATTAATTTGCAGTTCGTGTTCCAAATAGATGTCTAAAGTTTTGAAGTCTCTCTTCCTGGTTGCTGACGTCACTCTTCTCGTGACATGACGTCAGACCTCGAGCTTTAACGAGATCTCTAGGGACGCCATGGACGAAGTTGATAGGGTGGGCGATGATGTTAACGACCCTGTAGAGAAGGACCGTTCTTGTGGTGGTTGAGGTTTCGATGCGGGGTCGTCTTTCTGGAATAGTTTTGTTTATTCGGTTATTTTCAGCTTGTAGTGATGTTTATGTGTATACAGACAGGATATGACGAACAGTAGCGGTAGCTCTATATAGATCTAGTGATAATAGCATTATGTGTACTGAATGATAGGCGATTCAAGTTGGTTGCTAAGGAAGCGTAGCGTAGCCACCTCACGCCCCCCCCCCAGTAAAAACAAAGTTGGTGAGCTTATATGAAAATTATCGGCACATAGGTCTAATTACGCCCACACAAATATATATTTATTTTAAAATGTAGCAGGCTTCATCCACCTGCCCCCATCAAATAAAATGTATAGGCAGATACCGTATATGTGGTAGAAAGTGTGTGTTTGCTCATATGTTTTCTCGTTTGTGAGCTACTGTGTTTGTGTATGTGTGTAAGAGTGTATGTGTATGTATGCATGAGGGTATGTGAGTGTGAGTGAGAGTATGTGTGCATGCATGAGTGTGTGTATGTGTGTGTATGTGTGTGTGTGCTCGCGTACATATGTTTAAGATCGTGTTAGTCAACCTCGATAACAACCAAATGAGAGCATTTTTGAGTGTGTGTGTGTGTGTGTGAGAGTTTGCATATGTGTTTGTGAGCTAAACCACGAACGTGTGTTCATGACTGTGCGTGAGTGGGATTATGCGCAAGCGTGAGTGAGTTTTTTATTTTTATTTTGTGGAAGTTTTAAGAAATTTCGTGCATTTGTTAGTGAGTGCGAGTTTATGTGTGAATGTATGTGCTTGAGTGTGTGAATGAGTATGAAGCAAAGAGAGAAAACAATGTATTGTATGAATTTTACCTTTTTGCACATGTTTGTGACTGTGTATAGTGGGTCCTGTAAATTAGTGTGAGTGTGTGATAAAAGGCATATGTGTGTATTGGACTCTACCTGTAAGTGTATGTCTGCCACTGTGTATATGCCTGTTGTGTGGGATGTACATTTATGTGTGTTGTCATACATACGTGTGTATCGCACTCTACATGTATATGTGTCGCCTTGTGTATGTGCCTCAAATTTATGTGTGTTGTCATACATACGGTTTATATGACTATACCAGTATGTGTGTCGCCTTGTGTATGTGCCTCATGTGTGAGATGTACACTTATGTGTGTTGTCATACATATGTGTGTATTGCACTCTACCTGTATGTGTGTCGCCTTGTGAACGGTCAGCGTCCTGGCCTGACAAAAACCTTTCCCACACTCCATACACCTGTATGGTTTCTCTTTACTGTGGATATACCTGGCCGATCAAAAGTAAATATAAAACATAAATCTCTTCAGTATATGAATAATTGAGATAAATATCACTAATATGACAAAACTAAATTGACAACACAGGTTGTGCTTACATTAGAAACAACACGTTGTCATTCACAATTTCACAATATTAACTGAGTATTTTTTTTTTTACATTCGTTAAGATACACTGTAGTTCTGACTATTAGGTTTTTATATCACTTAGACTCCCCTTCTAAACTACCAACGACTTCTAATATCACGATAGAAATTATAGCTATATTAATTACAATTACAAGCATTCTACATTCCCTATAGAAGCCTCACCTTCTTAACTAACTCTGACCACTACCTTTGATAAAAAAAAAAACATTACAATTATATTACAGCTGATTACGTCATTGTTAGTGACCCACTACTTATTTCCGTTAAATATTTGCACCACTACTTTTAAGTACTAGCAGAACCTATTACCATTAATTATTATCGAAACCAGACACCATTTACTACAAATACCACCAACTGCCTTTAACTACCTGAATCACAAAGTACATGTAACTACCAACATGACCAACTGGCATAAACTACCAACACCACCAGCCATCATTAACTGTCAACACCATACATCACTATTAACTACCACTACTTTTGAATACTAATACCACCAACTATCATTAACAACCAACAGCAGCAATTATCAGTAACTACCATAACCAACCACCACAATTAGCTACCAACACCACCCACCACCATCAACTACCAACACAACCATCAACTACCAACACAACCATCAACTACCAACACAACCATCAACTACCAACACAACCATCAAATACCAACACAACCATCAACTACCAACACCATTAACTACCAACACCATCCACCGCCATCAACTACCAACACCATCAACTACCAACACCATCCACAACCATCAACTACCAACACCACCATCAACTACCAACACCACCATCAACTACCAACACCACCATCAACCACCAACACCACCAACACCATCATCTACCAACACCACCAACACCACCCACCACCATCAACTACCAACACCACCATCAACTACCAACACCACCAACACCTCCCACCACCATGAACCACCACCACCCACCTGTGGTCTCTCAGGTGGTCCTGCCTACGGAAAGACTTCCCGCACGAATCGCACGTGAAAGGCCGCTCGTCCGTGTGCGTTCTCTCGTGGATGAGCAGGTTGTAGGACTTGGTGAACTCACGTGAGCAATACTTGCAGATAAACTGTTTCTTACTCCTGGTGACAAGTAAACAGTGGGTTAACTTAGGTGTAACTTAGAGTTAACTTAGGGTTAACTTAAGGTTAACTAAGGGTTAACTTAGTTTTAACTTAGGTTAAACTTAGGTTAACGTAAGGTTAGCTGAGTGTTAACTTAGGGTTAACTTTTATAGAAGGTTAATCTAGGATTAACTTAGGATTAACAGAGTTAACTATTATAGTAGGTTAACTTAGGTTTATTGAATGGTAAACACATTTTTAACTTAGTGTTACCTGTTATAGAGGGTTAAGTTAGAGTTAATGTATGGTTAACTAATTAGAGTTAACTTATGTCAACTTTTAAGGTGGGTTAATTAAGAGTTAGCTTGATGATTTTTATGGGATTAAGTTTTGATTAAAAGCGAAAAGTTACGGTTAACTAAAGGGTGGCTTAGGTTCAACTTACTGGTAGTTTCTTTAGAGGGTATGGTTAGGGTTAACTTAAGAGTGTAAGAAAATAACTAAGAGTTGGCTTTATATTTTTAAGGTTTTGATATAACTGTTAAGTTAGGGTAAACTTAATATTAACTTCGGCTTACAAAAAGTTAAGACAGTGTTGCTGTGAATTAATATTAATTAATATTGGATTAATATTTTATTAATTTGTGGCTACATCTTTTTTTTGCAGAGTTAACATATGTTTAAATTTGGATTAACATATGATAAACTTTTTTTTTGAATAGCACTAATTAAGGTTACAGAATTACAAAAAAATAAAATAAAGTCAACATAAATTTTGATTTAGTTCGGTTAGCTTGAGTGAAACTCTGAAAATGAGTAAAGCCTTAGAAGGGAGCTAGGGTTAACTTAGATCTTAATTGTTTTTTAAAACTGTTGTAAAATAGTTGTAAAGGTGTAATAATATTGTAACGTTTTATGGTAAAAATTGTTTTTTTGGAGGTCATTTCATTTGTAACAAAGAGCTATCGAAGGCAGTTAACTTTGTGAAAACTGGAACAGCTTTTGTGTTGTGCTCCTGTCGGAAGGGTCAAAATGGGTTAACATAAGATTAACACTAACCTACCTGGGGCGAGACTGTCGTCTGCCAGCCTTACGAAGTTTGTTGTTGGGAAACGCCTGCACTGTCGTAGGCAATTGGCCGTTACTGGGAGAAAAAAGAAAAGTTTAAGAACATACGTTGTATAAGTTTGTTTTACTGATGTGGCTATGGGTATAGATTTAGAATAAAGAAGCGAAAATGTTAATAAATCTAAAATACATAAAGGCAATTCTTCTTCTTCTTCGTTCTTAATTTTTATTGTTGGAAGGGATCGAGCTTTTGCCGACTCGACCACGCCTCCATCACAATTAAGGATACGTGTCAACTGGTTATGCGCCATTGAGGCCATTGACTCCGATAAAGGCAATAAAAACATGATTTTTAGGAACAGAGCAATACTAAAAAATAAAAATAAGTGTGAGGCATGGAAAATGACCATAAAGATGACAAATAATTGATTGTATGCTTCATTTTACTACTTCCAATTCTATTCGGGTACACTTTAGGGCTGAGTGAATTCTGATTGTATGCTTTATCTTAGTACGCCCAATTCTATTCAGGTACACATTAGGGCTGTGTGAATTCTGATTGTATGCTTTATCTTAGTACGCCCAATTCTATTCAGGTACACATTAGGGCTGTGTGAATTCTGATTGTATGCTTTATCTTAGCACGCCCAATTCTATTCAGGTACACATTAGGGCTGTGTGAATTCTGATTGTATGCTTTATCTTAGCACGCCCAATTCTATTCAGGTACACATTAGGGCTGAGTGAATTCAGGTAAACTCAAGCCTACACAAAAGCCCAACACATAATATGAGTGTGTTTATCATCAGTCATATACAGGAGTTAAATCGAAACTAAGATCAACAATAACATTTTTAAATTCCTTATATGTACTACAAACACATATCCATGCACCACAAAACGAAAGTAGCACTTTAACAATAGTGTGTATGGCTAAGTACCTGATTGGTTGCGCGTGCAATAGCACGTGACTGACGACCTTGACCGTTCTCTCGCTGACGTCATCCACCCGTGAGTTCTCCTCGCTGACCATCCTGGGGAGGTTGGCGAAGTCAAATCGAGGCTTGACCACAACTAGAGACCTGCGCAGATCTATGTAAAAAGAAACAGTACTGCCTAATTAATTGAACTTCGATGGTTTCTGGACTCCCATTTAAACATTGACCATGATTATAATTAAATTGTATAAAAAAATATTTAATTAACAGTTTTATTCAAATATGTATTATTTATACATATATAGGTCTATATATATATATATATATATATATATATATATATATATATATATATATATATATATATATATATATATATATATGCCTATTAAAATAGATATAGATATGTATAATTAATTCATGTTATTAAATGTTTAACTGTTGACAGTAATGATTTTTTTATTTACTAATTATTTCAATTTCAGAATATAACCTTTTAATTAATTCCAAAACATTATTTTAAAAACATCATTGGTGATATTTTCAAAAATATAACTATGTATTTGACCCGAATTTTTGTTAATTAAAGAAACTGCGAGACCCAACGTTCTGGATACAAATTTTATTTTTTAAATATTTTTTTCTGGAAATTTCAACATTTTATTTGTAAACATCATGTGCCTTCGCTAGTATCTCGCTAGTATCAGTGTTTTATTTAGAGACAGAGAAAAACAATTAAACCTTTGTATGATGTTCAATGCAAAGAAAGGAAAAGTTATGGAGAAAATAATCGTAAACAACATTACCTGGTTGCGCGAAACTTGACTCTGACGTCACATCCGCCGCAGTCTGATAAGTATATGCGTCAGGTCGATTCCCAAAATTTAATTGTTCCGTTATTACTTTCACTTCGCTTTTAATATCCTCTTTATCAAATTGTCCAACGCACCAGTTTCTAGGCTCCTTTGAAGATTTTCGGAGTTTCCCGATTCTAAAATTAGCCGCGTGCTTCCTTTTCAGATCGTCTTTAGAGAAAAGTGGAGCCGGATCGACCCCACGTTGGAAGTCTTGGAAGTCATGGGATAGGTCACGTGATTCCCGTAGTGGTTTGGTGTCGAAGGCTTGGATGCTTTTGGCGAAAATTTTGATCTGTTCCTGTTTGTGTGCTCGTGTGCAATTCTCTCTCAGTGTGTTGTTGTTGTTGTTGGTGTTGGTGGTGATGTGTTGCTGGGAGAAAGCCCCGCTGGGTAAAGCGTGTCCATCCATGTTAGGTTGGTGGTAATAGTTTTTTATTCCCTGGGGTGGGGGGTCGGGGAGGTACTGGTGAGGAATGAAGGCCTGGGGGTGCTCCAGTGTAAGCCCGTGGATATGATGGGGAGGGGTGAGCTGGATCAGGGTCGGGGGCGCAGGGGGGTGGTAGAGGTGAAACTCCCTCCAATTTGGGGGCAGGTGGATGGGGACGGGGGCGTGAAGGTGGGGGAAGTGTATGGGGTACTGCAGTACATTGGGGACGTCAACCATTTTTTTTTGTAAGGTCAAGGCTGTCTTGGGATATTATCTGTGGCCAATGATCTTTGGTCAGTGATATTTGATCAGTGATCTTGGAAAGTCGTCTTTGACCGACGGGTTGATTTTTGGTCGATGATCTTCAACAGATGGACTGATTTTAGGTCGATGATCTATTTTGACGATTATCCTTGTCTAATGGGTTTTCACTCCAAACAAATTTGACTAACGCTCAGCAGCAAGTAAAGTTTCTTCTATGACCTTTGTTAGTAAACTGTACTCAGTAGGTTTCAATCTTTGTTCGATGATTGTTGCCCGGAATCATTATACTCAGTGCTGCAACAGATACAAGAAGATTATTTGTAACAGAACTATCATTGTGTATTTTATTTGAATAAACATTTGAAGTCATGTCTGGTTCACGATAGTTCGTAGTTTATTTTAATGGTGTTTCTGTTTTGTTGTTGTTTATTTTTGGCTTTCTATTTTTACGACAGAGTTGAAAAAAAAAAGAAAAAAAAATCAATGTTACAAAAGTATGTCCTTTGAACCAAATGAACGAAAAATAACTATTAAAAAGTAAACTTTAAAACCATTTTTTGACGGCCAAAGCATTAGCGAATCATTCTCTTTTATTTGACTCTTTGAGTTAGACTAAAGGTCGTAGTTTGGGGCCTATGTAAATATTTTGCTTCGACAACGACACACAAAACAAAACAACAAATTACAGCACACCTTATGAGTAGTGACAACTATAAGACCAGCAAATATTGTCGTTGGAGCTCTTTATATATTTTAGCTTAAAAAATGGAATAAACTTAGGTATCCATCCATTCATTATCTAGAGATGTTATTTTAATATTTCATTAGCAACTTAGGTATCCATCCATGCATTATCCACAGGTTTTCTTAAAGATTTCATTAACTTCTATAGAGTTAGAATTATTGGTATATAGCCCCTACTGAAGACGCGTATTTGTTTTTAGGACGGCTATACTTAGTCTAACATTAACCCAAGCCAAAACTATAACCAAAACACAGCCTTTAGCTCCAGTACTAACCCTAGTCTAAACCCTAGACCTGGTAGTAATTTTAATCTGATATTAACCGCGTTACCAGCAGAACACCAAGTCTTCATACAACACACCCATGCCCTGCCGGCATTTACACAAGAACAGAATTCTCTATTTTAAGAAGACTGGACTGGTACCCAACCTCCGTTATCTTAACGTCTTCTTCGCCCATCTCCAGAAGGTTTGTCTCCACAATGATGTCACCCTTACAACATTTACAAAAAACAAACCAATTTTTTTTCTTACAAAGAGCAAATTCGTACGAAAACAATAAGATTCAGGGGAAAGAATTCACTTGTTTTTCAGACCAACAGACAATTGCTTCCCCTTATCTCTTGGCCACTGCGAGGAATTCACCATGACAAATAGTAAAACCCAACTACAGTAGCTTTCTGAAGAATACCAGGGGAGATAATCGGTGACCAGATGGCCCTCCATTGTTCCCCCTGAAAGCGGGACCGGCTCGGATAGGGCCGATACTAAAACCGTGCAGTAAATATGCCGGTCTTCTGTTTGACCTCGCCCGTGCACCCATGCCTGGTTAGTAGCGAGTCTGGAGAAAGTTGGTATTTGGTCTGGAACCTTCCATTAAGTACCGGGGGTGGGAGAAAGCTTCATTAAGGGGGCACCTAAACTGGAAATATCTTGTGCCCTTGAAAAAAATGTGTTCTAAACTTTCAAGGGGGGGGGGTTGTTAAGTGCGGGGTGGGAGAAAGCTTCATTAAGGGTCACCTAAGCTGAAAATATCTGGGGCCCTTGAAAAAATGTTGTGTTCTAAACTTTCAAGTTTGGAGGATCGTCAAGTATGGGATGGCAGAAAGCTTCATTTAAGCTTCATATATGGAGCCCTTGGAAAAATGTGTGTTTTACACTTTGGCTGAAAAAAATTGTCGAATGACTCTAATAAAATAGTATAGTAGTCTTTGGCTGAAAATCGGATGAAGTCATATAAATTACAGGAAATATTTCTTGGGATCTTGATTGAAAAATAAAGGTCGAAACCCGAGTTTGAAAAGGTCAGATTACTGTTAACTAAAAGCTAAAGTAATTTAGTGAGCATAGGTTGAAAATTTCTTTGGCCGAAAATAATGACCAGTGATTCTAATGGGACAGCGTGGCATAAGTGGTAGAGCGCTAGGCTGCTAACCCAAATGTCTCGCGTTCGAAGCCGGCCAAAGTCCGTAGAACGTCCTTGAGTCCACCCAGCTCGGCTGTTACCTAAAGCTAGTTAGGGGAAGTAAAGTCGACTGGGCAAAGTGCTGACCACACCTTCCCTTCATGCCGAGGTCAAGAAACTAATGAACTCTACTTCATCTGCCCAGTGGATCGCTAGGTCTAAAAGAGGATTCTTTACTTTACTCTAATGTAGCTGTATCGTAATCTTTTGACTGAAAATTGAATGACGCAAAATTATTTACTGGGCTACAGACTCCTTAAATTTAGAAGGATTATCAAGTCACGAGAAGAGTATAGACTCAGTCAACTCTAACTTTCAATATAATTGTATTGTAATCTAACAAGTCAAGCTGTACACACACATATTAAATACGTAACGAAAAACGCGGGTTACCTCTGTTATGCTTGAATTCATGACTGATTATATATGGATACCGTAAATCGTAATATAAAATATGAAGATCATGTAGGGATTATAGAACTTAAAAAAAACAACTCATTTACTGATTAAATCCGAATTAAAATAAATAAAATAAAAAGTGGTTTAAAAACAAAGGTTTTGGTTAGTAGGTTTTAGAGCCACAGAGACTATACATTTGTCAATGCAGGTATGTGTAGATACACTATCAGAATTGTTAAATGGTTCAGGCATTTAAAACTGGATTTTGACAAATTTAGTAAAGTCCTCTTTTTAAAATAAATATATTCAAACTTTTGTTCAATTTTAATCAAACTACGAGATAAAAAAAAATAATAATTTAAGAAATCTAAAATTAATTTCAGTTGGTGCTAAATTTTTCTTTAATGGGGTGTCTGGGGCTAGCGGTAGACAGTTAGACTGCCAACCCAAAAGTCTTGACTTTGAAATCTGAGTTTAAATCAGTAGGAAATCCCCGAGTACACCCAGCTCTGATGAGTACCAAACTCACGGTAAAAAAAAAAGTAAAGTCAGCTGAGCGTTATGCTGACCACATTATACCTTAATTACCTTCATACGCCGAGGTCGCAGAAACAGGTGAACTCTACTTCATTTGCCCCCATGGACTGTCCTTTTCAACAAGTTAACTTTAAATTATTCTTGAGTCACTTTGTTGCTAACGTTTTTCAAATATAAATACATTTTTGTTAAATGCCTTCTGCATACAAACTAAGTGTATGCTAATTACTTTAACCTAAAAAATGTATGCAACTAACGAAAAAGTAAAAAATAATAATATTCTGAGTTAAATTTAGTTACAATGTCAGGACTACCAAGACTTTTATTTTTTTTTTTTTAAATATTTTTTTCTTTTTAATTTAACAGAAGAAATTACCGAAGAATGGGCTTTACATTAACGCATATATTCACAGCGTTTTTTAAATTTATTTTTAATTTAAATACTGGATATAGACAATGTCTCCTTTTATCTGAAACTAGCTTTACACGTGAGGGTCAATCTGACCACAGCATCTAGACAAGACACCACAACGCCCGCTCCTTTCTCTCCAATGCAGAGCTAATTAAAACATGCCATATGCTGGGGAAGAACGTATGTTTCCCTAGGTCCAAGATTTACTCAAAGCTTGCCGATTTGATTGAACGACGGACCCATGCTATTTTTTAATATAATTAAGTGAGGACTAAATTAAGTTAGGACTTCAGGATTCTTATGTGTTTGGCTTTCTGTTTATTTCAAAATGGAGTACGTTAAGTGGGAAACTAGTTTAGCATTGTAACAACAAAATATCTATATTTAAATTCAAATATATCCATTTAATTATAATAAAGCTGATTTTAAAGTATGTTGTAATCTTCATTTTAAAATAGAAAAGATAAAAATAGTTATGTTATTGAACAATTTTTTTAAAATTCCATGTAACATAGTCTCTAAAGTGCAGAAATGAAAATAAGGATTTGTAATTTCTTAAATCGAATGAGTGAGCAATTATGCCTATTTTAAAAAAAAACTCAGGTTATTTAAATACATAACTGCGCTATTTGAATTTTAAAAAATGCGACTATTTAAGATATTTAAATCACTATGTAAGGCTATTAAAATTAATAAATATTTATATTTATTAATTCGGTTATTAGAATTAATAAATACGGCCCTATGTATTAATATCTTAGGCTTTTAAAATAATTAATGCAACTATTTTAATTAATAAATCCAGTCAAAATAATTAATACGACTCTTTGAATTAGTAAATCCAGTTAAAATTATTAATGCAACTATTTGAATTTATAAATCCAGTTAATTAATAAATGCGGCTATTTTTCACTACATTCATTTTGTGTTATTAAATCACCGGAATGAAAATATAGAAAATCGGTTTCTAGACGCTAAATATCAGATATGTTTAAGTCACCGTACCTGCCTTTTTCTTCAGAAAAAAAAAAGAATAATAAACTAGAGCTTTCAAATATCAAATAATGACAAAGAATATAATTTTAAGGCCAAGGGTAGACACAGGTACAATAATCTGTGTCGATATTTGCTATTTCAGTCACGACGCCTGTTTTTCAAGCTTCCTAAAGCTAACACATATTTTAAATCCGGTAGGAAAGTGTAGTTTTACTTACTTTTGAACAAAGATAAAGATGAGGGTGGTTGAAATGTAGCTGACCATTTGAACAAGCCGATATGCAGGTAATTAATGCTTTATAAACTCGATAGTCGCACAGAATAATTTATGATACGCTAATTGTGTTGAAAATAAACTCAATGTCATTCAAAGCGGGTTTATTGAATTGCATAGAGAAATCTAAGAAAGCAGATTGCTACTTTACTTTACCGACTGATCGAACTGTTTTCTACATCAATTGAGTAACATGAAAATAAAAACTGGTAAGGTACCATTGCTGATAAAAACGCCCCCAAACTTTTCTAAAATGAGGGATGGCGCTTTTTCGTTATTATGAATAATCATTTATTAAATTCTGAGGAGGGGGGGGGGGGACGGAACTACGTGAATTTGATAGTTTGACTCTGGCAAAGGAATGGGTCGCTACGCCTCTGACTCGGGCGGGATGATTTTTTGCTAATGGTACTAAGAATATGTAAATGTTGGTAGGGGGCGCATAGTTGATTATTCGCCTTGGGCGCCGGCATTCGACTCTAACACCTCTGCCAACATGAACCAGTAAATGGAAAACAGCGAGGTCGTATTCACCAACATAAACTATTGTAGCAATAGAAAGCTGATGGTTTATCGAACCTTGAATTCAGATTTGTTTTGTATTATTTTATTACATTTTAGACACAATTTAAAAGCGAATGTTTTTGGTTGTATATCTAAAGGTAGGGATCGGGAAGGTACACGAATATATTTAACCAGAACCCGACAATTTATTTACATAATAAATGTTTGAGTTGGGTTTTGTTACCTAAGGACAAGATATACAATTTAATTAGTAAAGTTCTCTTTTCTCTTTCAAACCTGATGGTCTATGGGGCAAGTGAAGTAGAGTTCACTTGTTTCTGTGACCTCGGCACATGAAGGGATAGTGTGGTCAGCACTATGCCCAGCCGCCTTTACTTACCCTAATGTGAGTTAGGTACCCATCAGAGTTGGGTGGACTCAGGGACGGTCTTCTGACATGAAATCTAATTTGAACTTAGGACTTACCGCCAGGCTACTCCGTATACAATTTAATACTGATACAATAAATATTATAAAATAGGATTAACAATTGTGTATACTTTACTGCATTTTTCATTTAGAGAAAGATTAGCAGACGCTCGATCGATTACACCATTGTTCATGACTTTAAATTACCGGGCTCGGGTCTTTAGTGAGTACCGGCGTCCACCCGACTCACGTTGGGGAAATTATGATATGGTACTGACGACACTATCCTAATGTATGTTAAGATATTTGAAAAAGATGAACTCTACATCATCTGCCCCATGTGTATTGTGCACAAACAAGAAAAAGTTGATTATCAGAGTTTTTTTTAGGCATTTCTTTCCCTCAAAGGAAGAATTTTTTTTTTAAATTATATAGAAAATATATACGTTAATCAAGGTCCGTCCTCCTCTGCCTCCCACCCCCCTATATTTATTTTCAACCCCATTCCACGAAGAAAAATGTCTGAAAGAAACACCACTATGCATTACACGATTTAAAATTACTTGGATATGCTCGCAATGTCGCTCGCCCACCTAATCGTTTGTCTAGTCTCGGCAACTAACCTTACAGTAGACTATTATTTAACATTTGTTAACCGGATATTTATTAAATATGTAATTTTATTTTGTACACAAATTCGTCTATTTACAACCATTCATACACTGAACAAGCCAACCCCCCACCCCCTCCGACCCCCGCTACATGGTGAAGGGATGCCGAATTATGACCGTGATTAGCACAATTTTAGCTAGTCCCGTACTTATAACGAAATGATTCGATATTGATTTAACTTTAACAACTTGAGACACGCTATGTAATATTACGTGTAAAAGGATTGTCAAAATTTAAAAAATAGGTTCGTGAATTTTATTTCGCAATTAGTTTAAACAACAGAAAAATATTAAATAAATATATGGTTTTGTTATTTGTGCTTGTGTAAATTATGTTATGGTACTATGTTATAAAACATTAATTATGTTGTGTTGAGGTTTTCCTTTTTGTATTATATAATTCCCGACGCCATCATCCTACATAATATATATATATATATATATATATATATATATATATATATATATATATATATATATATATATATATATATATATAAACAAGTAGATACCGCAAGAAATGTGGGGTTTTAAAATACATTGTAGGGATCACATCACTATACAGAAAATCTCCTGTTATGACTTCATTAGAAACTAATAGAAAATCTCCCGGCGTAAAATTACACCACAAGAAAACATTATAAGCCACTCGTGTAACAATATGTAATAGGTAAATATTAACAACAAACATATTGCAAAATTTAAATGAATGAGGTATTGGGGGGGGGGGGGTGGACTGGCTGTGTCTAATACGCAGGGGAAATTTTAATTTTTATAATGGGCCCTGGACCTCAGATTGATTGAAATTTTCATTGAGCATTTTTTTTTCTCCATCAAAGCCTGAATTTAGCTGCTTGGTATGAAAGAAGGGAAACGTTAAAACGGAGGAATACCAACAAAGTATTATGTTTAAATCAAAACACTAAAAGGACTAGGGGGGGGGGGGGGGGAGGGGGGCAGAAATGTTTTCCTTGGGGCCTACTTAAAATTTTTCCAATGGGCCCACGGGGATTTTTCCGGTAGACCGGCGGGCCAGTCCACCCCTGGTTTAGAAAATGTTGTTTGTAAATTGAAATGTTATAAAATATGAGGAGTTTTCATGTATAAAATGTTATATAAAGTTAAAGGAATGTGCACATTCTGTTTACTAAATTATATACATAATTCCTTAGGCTATTTTTTAACGTATTGTAATGTTAGTATTATTTAGTTAACACCAAACTAAGTTAGTCCTGCATTCTATGGTGTGTTAGTTTATTGAATGTTTGCGTCAAAGTGATAATAAAAAGATAGGTGTCCTGTATTGGATTATGTACGGTTATAGAGTTTGTAAATCAACAGCCGGAGACCGGGAAAATGGAAGGCTATGCTATACTAGGAGTAAAGAGGATTAGTTCAAGTAAGACAAGGCATCTATAAATGACGTCGAACTATTTAAGACCCTAAAGCATCATTTCAGATCCACTGAAAAGGAATTATTCTTAGGGGAAACAACATGTCACTCCAATTCGGTTATCATTATCTAACATGGTCTCTCTAATCTAACGTAGTAAACTTAATCTAATGTAGTACCTCTTCTTTTAACTACGCTACATTATTTATACAATATTCATATCTCACATGGTAATATATTGCTAAGTAATTAAGGCCTTGACTTTCCATATCGTGAGTCAGGTACCCATTAGAGCTGGGTGGACTCGATGCCGGAATCCGAACTTGAGGCTTTCTGGTTAAAAGTTGATCGTTCTACAACGCCATCACTAAAGGCGGCTGGGCTAAGTGCTAGCAATATTATGTTTTAATATGCTTAGGTGAATTAAACAGATGAAGTCTACTTCACCTGCCCCGCTGGACCGTAAGGTTCGAAATGATGCTTTACATTTTACTATTTCAGTCCCCTCCCCCACTAAAACTAGACACACACGGTCATTCATGGTCAATACCTGTTAGTTGAAGTCATCCTTTTATATAATCTTATAAAGCTAAAACTACTAATATATAATAGTATATAGCAGTATACTCATGTTTTAATATTTAGACCCATATATAAATATCAAGATATCAAAAGTATCAGTGATTAAAATTAATGGTATAACTGTGGCGTATTTAATATTACAAAATTGTTGATTAGTACATTACAACAATTATACAATATTATACTCTTAAGTAAACATACCTGCATAGAATCTAAAGCTTCAGAGTAATGTAATGGAATGCCTAGAATCTTTAACTTCAGAGTAATGTTATGGTATCCTTTTTGAAACAAATATTTATGTCTATCCAGGTAACGACAAAATATTAAATCTCACAAGTCGCCCTCTGTGTCTTAGTCTCCTATTACTTCTTTCATGCCCTGCTCGAGTTCTAGTCTACTGATGGTAGCGATGGTAGCATGCGATGGTAGCAAGCGATGGTAGCCAGAGATGGTGTCCGATCTCGCGAGCGCTGTTGCTGCTATCTGGTGAGTTACCACGCGACCATCTAACAACAATAGGGGAATGCTGCCGGACTGGGAGACGTAACCCCTCCCCCCATCCCCCACCCACCCCGGCCCCCTCACCTTCCGTTAGCGATTTTAGAAGTTCTGATTACCCTACTACTAATTAGGAAATCTTAACCGTCCGCTTAAACGGAATCCGGATAATCGCTGTGTGTGTATTAGTATAGGCTGTTCTTGTCTATAGCATTTGCTTCTTTTTACTTTCTCGTATATACGTAGTATAGAGAAAGTATTGTAATCGTGCAAAAAAAAAAATCGAGATTTTTACAAATCTCGACGTTTTACACCTCACTGATACGGAAAAACATAATTTTGCAATCTTGTCCGTATGTCTGTGTGTGTGTGTGTCTGTCCGTGTGTGTGTCTGTGTGTAAACACGATAACTTGAGTACCGTTACAGCTAGGTTGATGAAATTTCATATATAAGTATTTTATCAAAATCGTAGATCCGTATCAACTTTTGAGCGATTTCCGATAACCGGAAGTGGTACTTTTCCTACTTTGAATTTTTCAAAAGCCTATAACTTGAGTACTATTTTCAGATAGATAAATGAAATTTCACATGTAAGTAAAAGATCTAATTCTCTACCTTCTGTTAAATTTTGAGTAATTTCCGTTGACTGGAAGTAGTAATTTACGCTACTTCCGATTTCTCAAAAAACTAATGTAAATTTTTAAAGTACTAATAATATTGCGCACTATTATACGCGTTTTTATTCGGCGTTTGCTTGGTGCGCAATGTTTTTTTTATGAGATTCTATTCTATTTTTAAAAGTTTAAGTATTTAAAATGGATTAAAAATCATAACTGTATCCCCAGTTACCATCCCCTGTTGTTTTATATAAGAATATTCGAGAAAGTTTAGGGGAGATCACTACCGGTTTATTACTTCTTTTATTCCGGAATTAAGACTTGATTAAATTTTGATTTTAAAATCATGCAATAAGATAGTAATTGGGCTGTTTACATGGCAATTTTTAAATATACCTTCAAATTATGCTACATTTTTCGACAAAAAGACAGAATGAAATTGAATACAATTTACTTTTTTTTCAAAACTAGTAAATAATTTTAAGCGAACCTCTTATGAAACTATAAAAGAAACGCTATGTTTCTAGAAGATAATTTATCCAACAACATCAACACTACTCCAGATCTTAACCCTATCTTTGATTGAGAATTCTTTATTTTAAAATCTAGATCTACATCTAATTTTTTCATTGACTCAACTAAAGCTAAAAGCTAGATGTAACCTAAACACATTTAATTAATTCTGGCTTATTTTTAATCCTAATTTTATAAGTCTAAGTCAAAAGCTTAGTTTGAGCTGATTTATATTTCCTTTTATTATGGTCAGTTTTAAATAATTATTTAAAACTACCCATAAACTAAACCTAAAATCTAAATTTTAAGTTAAACACCATAGTTTTAAAGGGAGATTATTCTAGTCCCCGGCTGTATGGAGCGTTCGTTTAAACGCAAGGGGGGTCTAGAATTACCCTCCAGGGTGCGTGTGTCAGAGCTAAACGTCTTAACCAATGAGAGGTGCATGTTTACTAGCGAGCGCCCACCGCCCCACCTATTCAGCAGACGACCGCGGGGGACAGGGAAGCACCAGCCGATGGCACGGCGCTAGGCTGTTTCCTGATAACCTCAGACCGTCGGGCACCGCCCACTTCTTTTGTTGACCGGGGTATCAAGACGTCGTTCTCAATTCTTTGACGCGAAGAGAGAGAAAATAAATTACGTTACATGATAGGAGTATGGGTTACATGTATGTGGTCTTTGCTGTGATATGGAGGGAGGGGGGTGGGGGGGGGGGGGGGGCGGACACGTCGGATGTAAACACACACACACACACACACACACAAACACACACACACACGCACATACACACACTTGCCCCCCCCCCCACACACACACACAATTGCCCATATAGCCTATATATATATATATATATATATATATATATATATATATATATATATATATATATATATATATATATGTATATATATATATATATATATATATATATATATATATATATATATATATATATATATATATATATATATATATGTAGGCCTATATATATATATATATGTGTGTGTGTGTGTATGTATGTGTGTATACATGTGGGCAATTGGGCTGGGGAGAGAGGCACAAGAAGTGTGAAATACAGTATTTCATTCAGTCAATTAGCCGAGGGGGGCATTTGAAACCTCTAGTGGAAAAAACACCTTGGGGGGGGGGGATAGGTGGAATAATAAGTAAAAAAAAAGTAAAGTTTTCCTTTTCAAACCTCACGGTCTACGTGGCAAGTGAAGTAGAGTTCACTTGTTTCTGTGACCACGGCATACAAAGGGATAGTGTGATCAGCACTAAGTCCAAGTTGGAATAATAGTTTAAGTATAGGCCTATTTGATTTTTTATTTTAAGTTTTCTATTTTTTTTAATATTGTGTCTAGGGTCAATGTACGTGCTAGGATGGTGGGTGAATACTGGGTAGGGGAGGGTTGTAAGAGATAACCCCCCCCCCCCCTCCCGTCGGATAAATGCCTGAGAGAATCCTTGGTATACCAGTAGCAGTCAAATCGTAAGGAAATTGAGAAAAAATAAAAAATAAAAAAAACTAAGCATCTCACCGTCTGTGCTATTTAACTGATTTAATCAACAACTCTTTAACCCGTGTAATCTATATCTTTAACCAGTGCAATCAATAGCTCTTTAACACGTGCAATCAGTGTTTCCTCCAGACTTTTTTCTCCGGAGGGGGGGGGGCACTTGGAACTTTCGGGGGCGGACTAAAATTTCCGGGGGTGGGGCGGACACTGTTAAAAGTATATATTTTCTATATTAATTCCATTTTGTTCGGGGGGTGGGGGCGTTAGACTTTGTCAGGGGGGGGGGGGGGCGACGACAAACCCCCCCCCCCCCCCTCCGAAAAGATGCCTGGAAGAAACTCTGAGTGCAATCAGTATTTCTATAAACATTATAATTTACATACGCCATTACTCCGTTATATCATAGAGTTCACATATTAAGGGAGATCACTTATCTAAGAGGGGCCCACCTAACAAGTAGTCACAAAATGACGTTGAGCGAAGCCCGTTAAAGTTACGTAGCGTTTGTTCCAACTTATAAAATATTAAATAAATAATTATTTGGTATCACGTGTATTAATTTTTACAGCCAATTTATTCTAACGCCGAAAAACGTAGCTACAATTTACCATATTCTTACTGAAGATAATCAGCGGTTTCCGAATTTTGAATGGCCGATTAGTGACCTATTTAGCAAACAATATTTTGCCAAGGGAAACTACCTAAAATTATTTCTTTACAAATCGTTAAATACATGGACAAATTCAGTAGTAATAAAAACGTATGTTTATTAAGAAGTATTATAAAATGAAATTATGGGAACAAATATTTTTAATTTAAAAAAAAGTAATATGAACAAACATAAACTTATCTAACTATTAAATTACCTTTCTATTCTACAAGTAGAAGCTATATTAAATAAGCAAACAAATGTATAGACCTAATCGATTAATAAAAATATTAAATGTTACAGAGATAATGAATTCAATTCGTTTTCCAATTATACTTGCTTTAAAAAAAAAAAAAAAAAGAAAAAAAAAAAAAATTATACTTTCTTTGTTGAGATAAAATAAATTTCCCAAACCCCCTCAGCCCACCACGCCGATGAAAAAAATTTCCCTTGAATCATCAATTAATTACAATTTTGCATTTTCAGTTGTCTTTTTTTTTTTTTTAAATAAAACTGTAAATAGACTTTTTGTATTATGTCTATGTATAAGTAGGCCATCTTAAATAAATGAAATTAGGCTACATGTAAGAAAGAAGTATTACTATTGTTGTAAATATGTATCAGTCTTCACTAGCCGATGATGAAAACTGTAATACAAAAGCAAACATGCAAGGCAAACTGACACTGTAAATTACATGTCTGAGGCGGAAAAAAAAACGTTCTTCTATAATCAGCAAAAGAAGAAATATAGACAGACATAAATGCGGACCACTCAAGTTTTTCCGCCTTGTAACGCTACACACTCACAGTAGTAAATTGACGTTGGCAACACAGCCCATGGCCCATAGCTAAATCTCTACCTGAATTAAACTATGCCACTGACTTAAAACTGAAGATCAATAAAAACGTGTAATAATGCTAATAATAATATGTTATTTACGACTTTAAATGTCACAATATAGTGGCATCTTCGTCGTGACAATACTAAGCCGCATTGTGATTTTTCCTGTCGATGTCGCTGCCTAGATGTGGGGTTAAGTCTCTTTCAGACATCTCACCATGTGTGTGTGGGGGGGGGGGGGAGATACGCTGCCCCTCCATCTCGGACCAAATATATATTTTAAAAAAAAAAGCTAGAAAATCTAAACATTAACCAATACCATCCCTATTCCCGAAAGTATTAAGCGTCACCACCCCTGAAAGTTTAAGATTCATGGACAGGCTCTGGAATAATTAATAGTTAATGTAATGGTAAGGGATGAGTTTAGTGTAAAGGTTAGGGTTAGCATACATATAGATAGATATGGCGAATGTTTTACTAAGTACAGAGGCGTCGCGAGGAAGGGGCGGGGGGGGGGTCGCAGACCACACTGGGTGACACCATTTTAAATATTTTAAGTACATAATGACGATCACAACAAGGGAAGGTGGGGGGGGACACTATGATGTAACTTGCTATAGAGAAAACAATGATACACCCAGCTGTATTAACAACTGACTATAGATAAACCGATTATTTTTAACTGTGAAGACTTTTAAGCTTTTACCGGAGGGGGGGGGGGGGGTAAAGGGGTGAAAAGAAATGAAACATTTACAGTGATAAAAAAGGGGTGGGGTGACACCATGAAGTGCCGCACCGGGTGACACCCGACCCAAGTGACGCCACTGACTAAGTAACAGTAACGATTCTACTTTCAGAGGTCAATTTAGTACACAGAGATCAGACATATTTTTTTTTACCTATTTAACTCTCTCTTGATGTTACTGATGATTGTACAATGTCTACCAGCTTTACGAATAGCTACTAAGAAAATACGGTATCGTATCGAGTTTTCTTACAGTATCGCTACCTGAAGTTACGGTTATGTTATAAGCTAGAGCTGAAGGTTACATGATACTTGAACATTAGGATTAGGTTCAAAGTTCAAGGTTACTATTACGTCTAAATTTAAAGAGAATGGTTTATGTTAATGTAGCGATACTATCAAAATCCTGTATTCGATTACGACCAGTTCGTAATTTTACAAGTACCGATCTCTCGTGGGTAGTAAATCGTAGATGTGCATGCAGCAAGTCCCAATGCACCTGAAGACGATCACTCGTAACGGTCATTCAAACACTAGGCTAGGGGTTAAACGAGGTCAAGTCTGGTGAACGGGTGGTACTTGGGGCCAGGTCATGTGGCTGTTGACGTCGCTCCGTGTCATGTGACTTCTATCTCTACACTTGTAAACATCCAAGTCTAACGGATTTCTAATCCTGTGCTACCTACACCTGTACAAATCGCTATTCTTGCAAACATTAATGTCTAACATTGTGCTCAGTGTTTCTTCCAGACTTTTTTTCCCCTGAGGGGCTTTTGAAATTTTCGGGAAGGGGGGGGGGCGGACAAAAATTTCCGGTGGGGACGACTAAAATGTCCGAGGGGGAGTGGGGGAGGACATTGTTAAAAGTATATATTTTATATATAAATTACATTTCATTCGGGGAGGGGGGTAGACTTTCCTGGAAGAAACTCTGATTGTGCTACGTACATATGACATCTATCTCTACACTTGTAAACATCCAAGTCTAACAGTCTAACGGATTTCTAATCCTGTGCTACCTACACCTATCCTGTAGCTATTCTTGAAAACATTAATGTCAAACATTGTGCTCAGTGTTTCTTCCAGAATTTTTCCCCCCTGAGGGGGGCTCTTGAAATTTTCGGGAAGGGGGGGGTGGACACTGTTAAAAGTATTTATTTTCTATATAAATTACATTTCGTTCGGGGGGGGGGGCGGTAGACTTTCCCGGAAGAAACTCTGATTGTGCTACGTGCATCTATCTCTACACTTGTAAACATCCAAGTCTAACGGATTTCTAATCCTGTGCTACCCACACTTGGCTAGTAGCTATTCTTGCAAACATTGATGTCTAACGGATTTCTCACCTGACAACCAATTCCCTGTCAGCTTCTTGCGGTTGTGCGGTCGCGCAGTACTTGTAATTTGTCTCGCACTATTTTTTTAGATTAAGTTAAATACTTCCTTCTTTAAGACGATTAAAATACCGCACGAACAAAATACACGCTGCACTCTATTGTTTCCCAAAAGAGAGACATTTACTAACAGCTGCCTTTTCTTACTAACATCTAGCTTTTCGTGTAGAGGACGGAGTGGACTAGCCGTACGTCTCGAGTTCGAATTCGGGTTCAAGTCAGTAGTAGGGAAAGTAAAGGCGGTTGGGCATCGTGCTGACCATACTATTCCCCGTTATGCCGGTGTCACAAAAAGAGGTGAACTCTACTTCAACTGCAACATGAGCAGGAAAAGGAAAAGATGATGGCTGTGAGACTACTGTCTATGTCATATTATCATCATTTACTAACACTGATATTTTACTGTCACATCATGACACCTTAATGTCATTGTCACCATTGTCACCGTCCCTCTGCCCTCTCGATCACTGACACATTCATAGCACTGTCACATTACTATCACTGCCACTACTATCATCGTCCTTCTAACCTCTCGGTCACTGACTCCTACGTAACACTGTCATATTACTGTTACTGTCTCTGTCCCTCTACCCTCACGATCACTGACAAATTAATGTCACTGTAACATCACTGTCAATGTCACTACTGTTACCGTCCCTCTACCCATCTACACCACTGACACCATCATGTCACTGTCACTACTGCCACCGTCCCTCTACCCCTCTACATCACTGACACCTACATGTCACTGTCACCATCCCTCCACCCTCCCGATCCCCAAACAGTAGCCGTCCAGCTTACATGCAATGTAGATCTACATGCCGATACAGAAATGTCAGCGAAATCGATTAGCAGGAACGGCTTGGGTGTGGTCTTTGAACAAACAGGCATCTGTCGACAGTTACCTGCGCACAACTACAATTAATCGTTCTAATCAGCCTGGTCCACTTAAGACAAGGGCAGGAATTGTTCGAATTAACGGCGGCAGAGCGATAAGTTCATGTAGTGTACTAAAGCAGTTGTACCGTTATAATGTGATGAAATAAACCACGTGCGTATTTCCTCTCAACACTGATCTATATTTAGGCTTCTATTTATAGGGGTATATTTAAATTTTTAAAATTTTTATCAGAAGTTGTTTAATTGTATATTAGCGACAGAGGCTTGGCGATGGGGGGGGGGGAGGGGGGGGGGGGGGGGGGGGGGGCAGGGGGGGAGGACATATCCCGGGGTGCCGACCTTAGGGGGCGCCAAAATGGGTTGGAAAAAGTAATCGAAAGTTTGAGGGGGGGGGTGCAAATCGAAAGTTTGAGGGGGTGCAAATCAAAAGTTTGAGGGGGGGGGGGGGGAAGGGTCGCTACGCCTCTGACTAGCGTACACATAGCACGTTGCTGTGATAAAGGAAATTTAAAGATTACATTTAATATACATTTTCATTGATACAAAATCCTTTTAGTATCATAAAATTGTCCGGTCGCTGAACCGGGCGCCAGACGAAATGAAAGAGTATATAATTTTACGTGTCGCACCACGCGCCAACTGTTAGTAGGTCAACAAAAACCACAATAACCTAATCTGTTTGACAAAACAAATCCTCATTTATCTGCATAACCTATATTTATAGCAAAAATAGAAAATCTATTTTTTTTTAAATTGTCTATTTAACTCACCCTCTACATCATTCTCCACTCGACTGTCAATAACAATCAATAGCAGAACGTAAACATCTTTTTGTTTTAATTTTTTTTGTTCCTAAATTCTATGTTAACAAAAACATAGTAGGTTAACTTTTTTGACATTTTTTTAAGTCTTAACTGTGGGGTCGCTAAATCGGGTGTCACACACTGCGGCGACTCATGGTCCCCTCCTTTTTTTTTTCTCTCTCTAAATTT